>NW_027098823.1:0-218714 GCF_037042795.1 Molothrus aeneus
ACCCCCGTGCAAGCTTTAGAACAAGATTTTGGATGTTTTCTTTCCTGGCAGAGTTTCTCCTTGCAAGATATGGTGGAAAAGCTTTTTGCTGAGTGTAGAGCGGCAAGACACGCAGAAGACGCAGATACGCAGCTCTCCGAAGCTAAGTGCCGGTCCCGGGCTTCTTTCGGCACAAACCGCTCTCAGGAGCTCCCTGCGCTCGCCACAATGCTCTGTGTGCGAAGAAGCCGCTTCTTCGCCTGCGGGAGAATCGGCGAGCGGCAGCTTCCCAAAGGCGAAGATGCAAGCTGCAGCACACAGGCACAGTGTGGGCAGCCTTCAGACTTAGAGAAAACAGTACTTTACCACTCTCCTGCCTTTTCCATGGTTATTCTATTGGAAAAGAACGAGTTTGGACAACTACCTTTCATTCTTGCCAGAGTCTTTGCAGACCCCCGTGCAAGCTTTAGAACAAGATTTTGGATGTTTTCTTTCCTGGCAGAGTTTCTCCTTGCAAGATATGGTGGAAAAGCTTTTTGCTGAGTGTAGAGCGGCAAGACACGCAGAAGACGCAGATACGCAGCTCTCCGAAGCTAAGTGCCGGTCCCGGGCTTCTTTCGGCACAAACCGCTCTCAGGAGCTCCCTGCGCTCGCCACAATGCTCTGTGTGCGAAGAAGCCGCTATCTTCGCCTGCGGGAGAATCGGCGAGCGGCAGCTTCCCAAAGGCGAAGATGCAAGCTGCAGCACACAGGCACAGTGTGGGCAGCATTCAGACTTAGAGAAAACAGTACTTTACCACTCTCCTGCCTTTCCATGGTTATTCTTATTGGAAAAGAACGAGTTTTGGACAACTACCTTTCATTCTTGCCAAACTCTTTGCAGACCCCCGTGCAAGCTTTAGAACAAGATTTTGGATGTTTTCTTTCCTGGCAGAGTTTCTCCTTGCAAGATATGGTGGAAAAGCTTTTTGCTGAGTGTAGAGCGGCAAGACACGCAGAAGACGCAGATACGCAGCTCTCCGAAGCTAAGTGCCGGTCCCGGGCTTCTTTCGGCACAAACCGCTCTCAGGAGCTCCCTGCGCTCGCCACAATGCTCTGTGTGCGAAGAAGCCGCTTCTTCGCCTGCGGGAGAATCGGCGAGCGGCAGCTTCCCAAAGGCGAAGATGCAAGCTGCAGCACACAGGCACAGTATGGGCAGCCTTCAGACTTAGAGAAAACAGTACTTTACCACTCTCCTGCCTTTTCCCATGGTTATTCTATTGGAAAAGAACGAGTTTTGGACAACTACCTTTCATTCTTGCCAAACTCTTTGCAGACCCCCGTGCAAGCTTTAGAACAAGATTTTGGATGTTTTCTTTCCTGGCAGAGTTTCTCCTTGCAAGATATGGTGGAAAAGCTTTTTGCTGAGTGTAGAGCGGCAAGACACGCAGAAGACGCAGATACGCAGCTCCTCCGAAGCTAAGTGCCGGTCCCGGGCTTCTTTCGGCACAAACCGCTCTCAGGAGCTCCCTGCGCTCGCCACAATGCTCTGTGTGCGAAGAAGCCGCTTCTTCGCCTGCGGGAGAATCGGCGAGCGGCAGCTTCCCAAAGGCGAAGATGCAAGCTGCAGCACACAGGCACAGTGTGGGCAGCCTTCAGACTTAGAGAAAACAGTACTTTACCACTCTCCTGCCTTTCCATGGTTATTCTATTGGAAAAGAACGAGTTTTGGACAACTACCTTTCATTCTTGCCAGAGTCTTTGCAGACCCCCGTGCAAGCTTTAGAACAAGATTTTGGATGTTTTCTTTCCTGGCAGAGTTTCTCCTTGCAAGATATGGTGGAAAGCTTTTTGCTGAGTGTAGAGCGGCAAGACACGCAGAAGACGCAGATACGCAGCTCTCCGAAGCTAAGTGCCGGTCCCGGGCTTCTTTCGGCACAAACCGCTCTCAGGAGCTCCCTGCGCTCGCCACAATGCTCTGTGTGCGAAGAAGCCGCTTCTTCGCCTGCGGGAGATCGGCGAGCGGCAGCTTCCCAAAGGCGAAGATGCAAGCTGCAGCACACAGGCACAGTGTGGGCAGCATTCAGACTTAGAGAAAACAGTACTTTACCACTCTCCTGCCTTTTCCATGGTTATTCTATTGGAAAAGAACGAGTTTTGGACAACTACCTTTCATTCTTGCCAAACTCTTTGCAGACCCCCGTTGCAAGCTTTAGAACAAGATTTTGGATGTTTCTTTCCTGGCAGAGTTTTCTCCTTGCAAGATATGGTGGAAAAGCTTTTTGCTGAGTGTAGAGCGGCAAGACACGCAGAAGACGCAGATACGCAGCTCTCCGAAGCTAAGTGCCGGTCCCGGGCTTCTTTCAGCACAAACCGCTCTCAGGAGCTCCCTGCGCTCGCCACAATGCTCTGTGTGCGAAGAAGCCGCTTCTTCGCCTGCGGGAGAATCGGCGAGCGGCAGCTTCCCAAAGGCGAAGATGCAAGCTGCAGCACACAGGCACAGTATGGGCAGCCTTCAGACTTAGAGAAAACAGTACTTTACCACTCTCCTGCCTTTTCCATGGTTATTCTATTGGAAAAGAACGAGTTTTGGACAACTACCTTTCATTCTTGCCAAACTCTTTGCAGACCCCCGTGCAAGCTTAGAACAAGATTTTGGATGTTTTCTTTCCTGCAGAGTTTCTCCTTGCAAGATATGGTGGAAAAGCTTTTTGCTGAGTGTAGAGCGGCAAGACACGCAGAAGACGCAGATACGCAGCTCTCCGAAGCTAAGTGCCGGTCCCGGGCTTCTTTCGGCACAAACCGCTCTCAGGAGCTCCCTGCGCTCGCCACAATGCTCTGTGTGCGAAGAAGCCGCTTCTTCGCCTGCGGGAGAATCGGCGAGCGGCAGCTTCCCAAAGGCGAAGATGCAAGCTGCAGCACACAGGCACAGTGTGGGCAGCCTTCAGACTTAGAGAAAACAGTACTTTACCACTCTCCTGCCTTTTCCATGGTTATTCTATTGGAAAAGAACGAGTTTTGGACAACTACCTTTCATTCTTGCCAGAGTCTTTGCAGACCTGCGTGCAAGCTTTAGAACAAGATTTTGGATGTTTTCTTTCCTGGCAGAGTTTCTCCTTGCAAGATATGGTGGAAAAGCTTTTGGCTGAGTGTAGAGCGGCAAGACACGCAGAAGACGCAGATACGCAGCTCTCCGAAGCTAAGTGCCGGTCCCGGGCTTCTTTCGGCACAAACCGCTCTCAGGAGCTCCCTGCGCTCGCCACAATGCTCTGTGTGCGAAGAAGCCGCTTCTTCGCCTCCGGGAGAATCGGCGAGCGGCAGCTTCCCAAAGGCGAAGATGCAAGCTGCAGCACACAGGCACAGTGTGGGCAGCCTTCAGACTTAGAGAAAACAGTACTTTACCACTCTCCTGCCTTTTCCATGGTTATTCTATTGGAAAAGAACGAGTTTTGGACAACTACCTTTCATTCTTGCCAAACTCTTTGCAGACCTGCGTGCAAGCTTTAGAACAAGATTTTGGATGTTTTCTTTCCTGGCAGAGTTTCTCCTTGCAAGATATGGTGGAAAAGCTTTTGGCTGAGTGTAGAGCGGCAAGACACGCAGAAGACGCAGATACGCAGCTCTCCGAAGCTAAGTGCCGGTCCCGGGCTTCTTTCGGCACAAACCGCTCTCAGGAGCTCCCTGCGCTCGCCACAATGCTCTGTGTGCGAAGAAGCCGCTTCTTCGCCTCCGGGAGAATCGGCGAGCGGCAGCTTCCCAAAGGCGAAGATGCAAGCTGCAGCACACAGGCACAGTGTGGGCAGCCTTCAGACTTAGAGAAAACAGTACTTTACCACTCTCCTGCCTTTTCCATGGTTATTCTATTGGAAAAGAACGAGTTTTGGACAACTACCTTTCATTCTTGCCAAACTCTTTGCAGACCCCCGTGCAAGCTTTAGAACAAGATTTTGGATGTTTTCTTTCCTGGCAGAGTTTCTCCTTGCAAGATATGGTGGAAAAGCTTTTGGCTGAGTGTAGAGCGGCAAGACACGCAGAAGACGCAGATACGCAGCTCTCCGAAGCTAAGTGCCGGTCCCGGGCTTCTTTCGGCACAAACCGCTCTCAGGAGCTCCCCGCGCTCGCCACAATGCTCTGTGTGCGAAGAAGCCGCTTCTTCGCCTGCGGGAGAATCGGCGAGCGGCAGCTTCCCAAAGGCGAAGATGCAAGCTGCAGCACACAGGCACAGTGTGGGCAGCATTCAGACTTAGAGAAAACAGTACTTTACCACTCTCCTGCCTTTTCCATGGTTATTCTATTGGAAAAGAACGAGTTTTGGACAACTACCTTTCATTCTTGCCAAACTCTTTGCAGACCCCCGTGCAAGCTTTAGAACAAGATTTTGGATGTTTTCTTTCCTGGCAGAGTTTCTCCTTGCAAGATATGGTGGAAAAGCTTTTTGCTGAGTGTAGAGCGGCAAGACACGCAGAAGACGCAGATACGCAGCTCTCCGAAGCTAAGTGCCGGTCCCGGGCTTCTTTCGGCACAAACCGCTCTCAGGAGCTCCCTGCGCTCGCCACAATGCTCTGTGTGCGAAGAAGCCGCTTCTTCGCCTGCGGGAGAATCGGCGAGCGGCAGCTTCCCAAAGGCGAAGATGCAAGCTGCAGCACACAGGCACAGTGTGGGCAGCCTTCAGACTTAGAGAAAACAGTACTTTACCACTCTCCTGCCTTTTCCATGGTTATTCTATTGGAAAAGAACGAGTTTTGGACAACTACCTTTCATTCTTGCCAAACTCTTTGCAGACCCCCGTGCAAGCTTTAGAACAAGATTTTGGATGTTTACTTTCCTGGCAGAGTTTCTCCTTGCAAGATATGGTGGAAAAGCTTTTGGCTGAGTGTAGAGCGGCAAGACACACAGAAGACGCAGATACGCAGCTCTCCGAAGCTAAGTGCCGGTCCCGGGCTTCTTTCGGCACAAACCGCTCTCAGGAGCTCCCTGCGCTCGCCACAATGCTCTGTGTGCGAAGAAGCCGCTTCTTCGCCTCCGGGAGAATCAGCGAGCGGCAGCTTCCCAAAGGCGAAGATGCAAGCTGCAGCACACAGGCACAGTGTGGGCAGCCTTCAGACTTAGAGAAAACAGTACTTTACCACTCTCCTGCCTTTTCCATGGTTATTCTATTGGAAAAGAACGAGTTTTGGACAACTACCTTTCATTCTTGCCAGAGTCTTTGCAGACCCCCGTGCAAGCTTTAGAACAAGATTTTGGATGTTTTCTTTCCTGGCAGAGTTTCTCCTTGCAAGATATGGTGGAAAAGCTTTTTGCTGAGTGTAGAGCGGCAAGACACGCAGAAGACGCAGATACGCAGCTCTCCGAAGCTAAGTGCCGGTCCCGGGCTTCTTTCGGCACAAACCGCTCTCAGGAGCTCCCTGCGCTCGCCACAATGCTCTGTGTGCGAAGAAGCCGCTTCTTCGCCTCCGGGAGAATCGGCGAGCGGCAGCTTCCCAAAGGCGAAGATGCAAGCTGCAGCAAACAGGCACAGTGTGGGCAGCATTCAGACTTAGAGAAAACAGTACTTTACCACTCTCCTGCCTTATCCATGGTTATTCTATTGGAAAAGAACGAGTTTTGGACAACTACCTTTCATTCTTGCCAAACTCTTTGCAGAGCCCCGTGCAAGCTTTAGAACAAGATTTTGGATGTTTTCTTTCCTGGCAGAGTTTCTCCTTGCAAGATATGGTGGAAAAGCTTTTTGCTGAGTGTAGAGCGGCAAGACACGCAGAAGACGCAGATACGCAGCTCTCCGAAGCTAAGTGCCGGTCCCGGGCTTCTTTCGGCACAAACCGCTCTCAGGAGCTCCCTGCGCTCGCCACAATGCTCTGTGTGCGAAGAAGCCGCTTCTTCGCCTGCGGGAGAATCGGCGAGCGGCAGCTTCCCAAAGGCGAAGATGCAAGCTGCAGCACACAGGCACAGTATGGGCAGCCTTCAGACTTAGAGAAAACAGTACTTTACCACTCTCCTGCCTTTTCCATGGTTATTCTATTGGAAAAGAACGAGTTTTGGACAACTACCTTTCATTCTTGCCAAACTCTTTGCAGACCCCCGTGCAAGCTTTAGAACAAGATTTTGGATGTTTTCTTTCCTGGCAGAGTTTCTCCTTGCAAGATATGGTGGAAAAGCTTTTTGCTGAGTGTAGAGCGGCAAGACACGCAGAAGACGCAGATACGCAGCTCTCCGAAGCTAAGTGCCGGTCCCGGGCTTCTTTCGGCACAAACCGCTCTCAGGAGCTCCCTGCGCTCGCCACAATGCTCTGTGTGCGAAGAAGCCGCTTCTTCGCCTGCGGGAGAATCGGCGAGCGGCAGCTTCCCAAAGGCGAAGATGCAAGCTGCAGCACACAGGCACAGTGTGGGCAGCCTTCAGACTTAGAGAAAACAGTACTTTACCACTCTCCTGCCTTTTCCATGGTTATTCTATTGGAAAAGAACGAGTTTTGGACAACTACCTTTCATTCTTGCCAGAGTCTTTGCAGACCCCCGTGCAAGCTTTAGAACAAGATTTTGGATGTTTTCTTTCCTGGCAGAGTTTCTCCTTGCAAGATATGGTGGAAAAGCTTTTTGCTGAGTGTAGAGCGGCAAGACACGCAGAAGACGCAGATACGCAGCTCTCCGAAGCTAAGTGCCGGTCCCGGGCTTCTTTCGGCACAAACCGCTCTCAGGAGCTCCCTGCGCTCGCCACAATGCTCTGTGTGCGAAGAAGCCGCTTCTTCGCCTGCGGGAGAATCGGCGAGCGGCAGCTTCCCAAAGGCGAAGATGCAAGCTGCAGCACACAGGCACAGTGTGGGCAGCATTCAGACTTAGAGAAAACAGTACTTTACCACTCTCCTGCCTTTTCCATGGTTATTCTATTGGAAAAGAACGAGTTTTGGACAACTACCTTTCATTCTTGCCAAACTCTTTGCAGACCCCCGTGCAAGCTTTAGAACAAGATTTTGGATGTTTTCTTTCCTGGCAGAGTTTCTCCTTGCAAGATATGGTGGAAAAGCTTTTTGCTGAGTGTAGAGCGGCAAGACACGCAGAAGACGCAGATACGCAGCTCTCCGAAGCTAAGTGCCGGTCCCGGGCTTCTTTCGGCACAAACCGCTCTCAGGAGCTCCCTGCGCTCGCCACAATGCTCTGTGTGCGAAGAAGCCGCTTCTTCGCCTGCGGGAGAATCGGCGAGCCGCAGCTTCCCAAAGGCGAAGATGCAAGCTGCAGCACACAGGCACAGTATGGGCAGCCTTCAGACTTAGAGAAAACAGTACTTTACCACTCTCCTGCCTTTTCCATGGTTATTCTATTGGAAAAGAACGAGTTTTGGACAACTACCTTTCATTCTTGCCAAACTCTTTGCAGACCCCCGTGCAAGCTTTAGAACAAGATTTTGGATGTTTTCTTTCCTGGCAGAGTTTCTCCTTGCAAGATATGGTGGAAAAGCTTTTTGCTGAGTGTAGAGCGGCAAGACACGCAGAAGACGCAGATACGCAGCTCTCCGAAGCTAAGTGCCGGTCCCGGGCTTCTTTCGGCACAAACCGCTCTCAGGAGCTCCCTGCGCTCGCCACAATGCTCTGTGTGCGAAGAAGCCGCTTCTTCGCCTGCGGGAGAATCGGCGAGCGGCAGCTTCCCAAAGGCGAAGATGCAAGCTGCAGCACACAGGCACAGTGTGGGCAGCCTTCAGACTTAGAGAAAACAGTACTTTACCACTCTCCTGCCTTTTCCATGGTTATTCTATTGGAAAAGAACGAGTTTTGGACAACTACCTTTCATTCTTGCCAGAGTCTTTGCAGACCTGCGTGCAAGCTTTAGAACAAGATTTTGGATGTTTTCTTTCCTGGCAGAGTTTCTCCTTGCAAGATATGGTGGAAAAGCTTTTGGCTGAGTGTAGAGCGGCAAGACACGCAGAAGACGCAGATACGCAGCTCTCCGAAGCTAAGTGCCGGTCCCGGGCTTCTTTCGGCACAAACCGCTCTCAGGAGCTCCCTGCGCTCGCCACAATGCTCTGTGTGCGAAGAAGCCGCTTCTTCGCCTCCGGGAGAATCGGCGAGCGGCAGCTTCCCAAAGGCGAAGATGCAAGCTGCAGCACACAGGCACAGTGTGGGCAGCATTCAGACTTAGAGAAAACAGTACTTTACCACTCTCCTGCCTTATCCATGGTTATTCTATTGGAAAAGAACGAGTTTTGGACAACTACCTTTCATTCTTGCCAAACTCTTTGCAGACCCCCGTGCAAGCTTTAGAACAAGATTTTGGATGTTTTCTTTCCTGGCAGAGTTTCTCCTTGCAAGATATGGTGGAAAAGCTTTTTGCTGAGTGTAGAGCGGCAAGACACGCAGAAGACGCAGATACGCAGCTCTCCGAAGCTAAGTGCCGGTCCCGGGCTTCTTTCGGCACAAACCGCTCTCAGGAGCTCCCTGCGCTCGCCACAATGCTCTGTGTGCGAAGAAGCCGCTTCTTCGCCTGCGGGAGAATCGGCGAGCGGCAGCTTCCCAAAGGCGAAGATGCAAGCTGCAGCACACAGGCACAGTATGGGCAGCCTTCAGACTTAGAGAAAACAGTACTTTACCACTCTCCTGCCTTTTCCATGGTTATTCTATTGGAAAAGAACGAGTTTTGGACAACTACCTTTCATTCTTGCCAAACTCTTTGCAGACCCCCGTGCAAGCTTTAGAACAAGATTTTGGATGTTTTCTTTCCTGGCAGAGTTTCTCCTTGCAAGATATGGTGGAAAAGCTTTTTGCTGAGTGTAGAGCGGCAAGACACGCAGAAGACGCAGATACGCAGCTCTCCGAAGCTAAGTGCCGGTCCCGGGCTTCTTTCGGCACAAACCGCTCTCAGGAGCTCCCTGCGCTCGCCACAATGCTCTGTGTGCGAAGAAGCCGCTTCTTCGCCTGCGGGAGAATCGGCGAGCGGCAGCTTCCCAAAGGCGAAGATGCAAGCTGCAGCACACAGGCACAGTGTGGGCAGCCTTCAGACTTAGAGAAAACAGTACTTTACCACTCTCCTGCCTTTTCCATGGTTATTCTATTGGAAAAGAACGAGTTTTGGACAACTACCTTTCATTCTTGCCAGAGTCTTTGCAGACCCCCGTGCAAGCTTTAGAACAAGATTTTGGATGTTTTCTTTCCTGGCAGAGTTTCTCCTTGCAAGATATGGTGGAAAAGCTTTTTGCTGAGTGTAGAGCGGCAAGACACGCAGAAGACGCAGATACGCAGCTCTCCGAAGCTAAGTGCCGGTCCCGGGCTTCTTTCGGCACAAACCGCTCTCAGGAGCTCCCTGCGCTCGCCACAATGCTCTGTGTGCGAAGAAGCCGCTTCTTCGCCTGCGGGAGAATCGGCGAGCGGCAGCTTCCCAAAGGCGAAGATGCAAGCTGCAGCACACAGGCACAGTGTGGGCAGCATTCAGACTTAGAGAAAACAGTACTTTACCACTCTCCTGCCTTTTCCATGGTTATTCTATTGGAAAAGAACGAGTTTTGGACAACTACCTTTCATTCTTGCCAAACTCTTTGCAGACCCCCGTGCAAGCTTTAGAACAAGATTTTGGATGTTTTCTTTCCTGGCAGAGTTTCTCCTTGCAAGATATGGTGGAAAAGCTTTTTGCTGAGTGTAGAGCGGCAAGACACGCAGAAGACGCAGATACGCAGCTCTCCGAAGCTAAGTGCCGGTCCCGGGGTTCTTTCGGCACAAACCGCTCTCAGGAGCTCCCTGCGCTCGCCACAATGCTCTGTGTGCGAAGAAGCCGCTTCTTCGCCTGCGGGAGAATCGGCGAGCCGCAGCTTCCCAAAGGCGAAGATGCAAGCTGCAGCACACAGGCACAGTATGGGCAGCCTTCAGACTTAGAGAAAACAGTACTTTACCACTCTCCTGCCTTTTCCATGGTTATTCTATTGGAAAAGAACGAGTTTTGGACAACTACCTTTCATTCTTGCCAAACTCTTTGCAGACCCCCGTGCAAGCTTTAGAACAAGATTTTGGATGTTTTCTTTCCTGGCAGAGTTTCTCCTTGCAAGATATGGTGGAAAAGCTTTTTGCTGAGTGTAGAGCGGCAAGACACGCAGAAGACGCAGATACGCAGCTCTCCGAAGCTAAGTGCCGGTCCCGGGCTTCTTTCGGCACAAACCGCTCTCAGGAGCTCCCTGCGCTCGCCACAATGCTCTGTGTGCGAAGAAGCCGCTTCTTCGCCTGCGGGAGAATCGGCGAGCGGCAGCTTCCCAAAGGCGAAGATGCAAGCTGCAGCACACAGGCACAGTGTGGGCAGCCTTCAGACTTAGAGAAAACAGTACTTTACCACTCTCCTGCCTTTTCCATGGTTATTCTATTGGAAAAGAACGAGTTTTGGACAACTACCTTTCATTCTTGCCAGAGTCTTTGCAGACCCCCGTGCAAGCTTTAGAACAAGATTTTGGATGTTTTCTTTCCTGGCAGAGTTTCTCCTTGCAAGATATGGTGGAAAAGCTTTTGGCTGAGTGTAGAGCGGCAAGACACGCAGAAGACGCAGATACGCAGCTCTCCGAAGCTAAGTGCCGGTCCCGGGCTTCTTTCGGCACAAACCGCTCTCAGGAGCTCCCTGCGCTCGCCACAATGCTCTGTGTGCGAAGAAGCCGCTTCTTCGCCTCCGGGAGAATCGGCGAGCGGCAGCTTCCCAAAGGCGAAGATGCAAGCTGCAGCACACAGGCACAGTGTGGGCAGCCTTCAGACTTAGAGAAAACAGTACTTTACCACTCTCCTGCCTTTTCCATGGTTATTCTATTGGAAAAGAACGAGTTTTGGACAACTACCTTTCATTCTTGCCAAACTCTTTGCAGACCTGCGTGCAAGCTTTAGAACAAGATTTTGGATGTTTTCTTTCCTGGCAGAGTTTCTCCTTGCAAGATATGGTGGAAAAGCTTTTGGCTGAGTGTAGAGCGGCAAGACACGCAGAAGACGCAGATACGCAGCTCTCCGAAGCTAAGTGCCGGTCCCGGGCTTCTTTCGGCACAAACCGCTCTCAGGAGCTCCCCGCGCTCGCCACAATGCTCTGTGTGCGAAGAAGCCGCTTCTTCGCCTGCGGGAGAATCGGCGAGCGGCAGCTTCCCAAAGGCGAAGATGCAAGCTGCAGCACACAGGCACAGTGTGGGCAGCCTTCAGACTTAGAGAAAACAGTACTTTACCACTCTCCTGCCTTTTCCATGGTTATTCTATTGGAAAAGAACGAGTTTTGGACAACTACCTTTCATTCTTGCCAAACTCTTTGCAGACCCCCGTGCAAGCTTTAGAACAAGATTTTGGATGTTTTCTTTCCTGGCAGAGTTTCTCCTTGCAAGATATGGTGGAAAAGCTTTTGGCTGAGTGTAGAGCGGCAAGACACGCAGAAGACGCAGATACGCAGCTCTCCGAAGCTAAGTGCCGGTCCCGGGCTTCTTTCGGCACAAACCGCTCTCAGGAGCTCCCTGCGCTCGCCACAATGCTCTGTGTGCGAAGAAGCCGCTTCTTCGCCTCCGGGAGAATCGGCGAGCGGCAGCTTCCCAAAGGCGAAGATGCAAGCTGCAGCACACAGGCACAGTGTGGGCAGCCTTCAGACTTAGAGAAAACAGTACTTTACCACTCTCCTGCCTTATCCATGGTTATTCTATTGGAAAAGAACGAGTTTTGGACAACTACCTTTCATTCTTGCCAAACTCTTTGCAGACCCCCGTGCAAGCTTTAGAACAAGATTTTGGATGTTTTCTTTCCTGGCAGAGTTTCTCCTTGCAAGATATGGTGGAAAAGCTTTTTGCTGAGTGTAGAGCGGCAAGACACGCAGAAGACGCAGATACGCAGCTCTCCGAAGCTAAGTGCCGGTCCCGGGCTTCTTTCGGCACAAACCGCTCTCAGGAGCTCCCTGCGCTCGCCACAATGCTCTGTGTGCGAAGAAGCCGCTTCTTCGCCTGCGGGAGAATCGGCGAGCGGCAGCTTCCCAAAGGCGAAGATGCAAGCTGCAGCACACAGGCACAGTGTGGGCAGCCTTCAGACTTAGAGAAAACAGTACTTTACCACTCTCCTGCCTTTTCCATGGTTATTCTATTGGAAAAGAACGAGTTTTGGACAACTACCTTTCATTCTTGCCAAACTCTTTGCAGACCTCCGTGCAAGCTTTAGAACAAGATTTTGGATGTTTTCTTTCCTGGCAGAGTTTCTCCTTGCAAGATATGGTGGAAAAGCTTTTTGCTGAGTGTAGAGCGGCAAGACACGCAGAAGACGCAGATACGCAGCTCTCCGAAGCTAAGTGCCGGTCCCGGGCTTCTTTCGGCACAAACCGCTCTCAGGAGCTCCCTGCGCTCGCCACAATGCTCTGTGTGCGAAGAAGCCGCTTCTTCGCTTCCGGGAGAATCGGCGAGCGGCAGCTTCCCAAAGGCGAAGATGCAAGCTGCAGCACACAGGCACAGTGTGGGCAGCATTCAGACTTAGAGAAAACAGTACTTTACCACTCTCCTGCCTTTTCCATGGTTATTCTATTGGAAAAGAACGAGTTTTGGACAACTACCTTTCATTCTTGCCAAACTCTTTGCAGACCTCCGTGCAAGCTTTAGAACAAGATTTTGGATGTTTTCTTTCCTGGCAGAGTTTCTCCTTGCAAGATATGGTGGAAAAGCTTTTTGCTGAGTGTAGAGCGGCAAGACACGCAGTAGACGCAGATACGCAGCTCTCCGAAGCTAAGTGCCGGTCCCGGGCTTCTTTCGGCACAAACCGCTCTCAGGAGCTCCCCGCGCTCGCCACAATGCTCTGTGTGCGAAGAAGCCGCTTCTTCGCCTGCGGGAGAATCGGCGAGCGGCAGCTTCCCAAAGGCGAAGATGCAAGCTGCAGCACACAGGCACAGTGTGGGCAGCCTTCAGACTTAGAGAAAACAGTACTTTACCACTCTCCTGCCTTTTCCATGGTTATTCTATTGGAAAAGAACGAGTTTTGGACAACTACCTTTCATTCTTGCCAAACTCTTTGCAGACCCCCGTGCAAGCTTTAGAACAAGATTTTGGATGTTTTCTTTCCTGGCAGAGTTTCTCCTTGCAAGATATGCTGGAAAAGCTTTTTGCTGAGTGTAGAGCGGCAAGACACGCAGAAGACGCAGATACGCAGCTCTCCGAAGCTAAGTGCCGGTCCCGGGCTTCTTTCGGCACAAACCGCTCTCAGGAGCTCCCCGCGCTCGCCACAATGCTCTGTGTGCGAAGAAGCCGCTTCTTCGCCTGCGGGAGAATCGGCGAGCGGCAGCTTCCCAAAGGCGAAGATGCAAGCTGCAGCACACAGGCACAGTGTGGGCAGCCTTCAGACTTAGAGAAACCAGTACTTTACCACTCTCCTGCGTTTTCCATGGTTATTCTATTGGAAAAGAACGAGTTTTGGACAACTACCTTTCATTCTTGCCAAACTCTTTGCAGACCCCCGTGCAAGCTTTAGAACAAGATTTTGGATGTTTTCTTTCCTGGCAGAGTTTCTCCTTGCAAGATATGGTGGAAAAGCTTTTTGCTGAGTGTAGAGCGGCAAGACACGCAGTAGACGCAGATACGCAGCTCTCCGAAGCTAAGTGCCGGTCCCGGGCTTCTTTCGGCACAAACCGCTCTCAGGAGCTCCCCGCGCTCGCCACAATGCTCTGTGTGCGAAGAAGCCGCTTCTTCGCCTGCGGGAGAATCGGCGAGCGGCAGCTTCCCAAAGGCGAAGATGCAAGCTGCAGCACACAGGCACAGTGTGGGCAGCATTCAGACTTAGAGAAAACAGTACTTTACCACTCTCCTGCCTTTTCCATGGTTATTCTATTGGAAAAGAACGAGTTTTGGACAACTACCTTTCATTCTTGCCAAACTCTTTGCAGACCCCCGTGCAAGCTTTAGAACAAGATTTTGGATGTTTTCTTTCCTGGCAGAGTTTCTCCTTGCAAGATATGGTGGAAAAGCTTTTTGCTGAGTGTAGAGCGGCAAGACACGCAGAAGACGCAGATACGCAGCTCTCCGAAGCTAAGTGCCGGTCCCGGGCTTCTTTCGGCACAAACCGCTCTCAGGAGCTCCCTGCGCTCGCCACAATGCTCTGTGTGCGAAGAAGCCGCTTCTTCGCCTCCGGGAGAATCGGCGAGCGGCAGCTTCCCAAAGGCGAAGATGCAAGCTGCAGCACACAGGCACAGTGTGGGCAGCCTTCAGACTTAGCGAAAACAGTACTTTACCACTCTCCTGCGTTTTCCATGGTTATTATATTGGAAAAGAACGAGTTTTGGACAACTACCTTTCATTCTTGCCAAACTCTTTGCAGACCTCCGTGCAAGCTTTAGAACAAGATTTTGGATGTTTTCTTTCCTGGCAGAGTTTCTCCTTGCAAGATATGGTGGAAAAGCTTTTTGCTGAGTGTAGAGCGGCAAGACACGCAGTAGACGCAGATACGCAGCTCTCCGAAGCTAAGTGCCGGTCCCGGGCTTCTTTCGGCACAAACCGCTCTCAGGAGCTCCCCGCGCTCGCCACAATGCTCTGTGTGCGAAGAAGCCGCTTCTTCGCCTCCGGGAGAATCGGCGAGCGGCAGCTTCCCAAAGGCGAAGATGCAAGCTGCAGCACACAGGCACAGTGTGGGCAGCCTTCAGACTTAGAGAAAACCGTACTTTACCACTCTCCTGCCTTTTCCATGGTTATTCTATTGGAAAAGAACGAGTTTTGGACAACTACCTTTCATTCTTGCCAAACTCTTTGCAGACCCCCGTGCAAGCTTTAGAACAAGATTTTGGATGTTTTCTTTCCTGGCAGAGTTTCTCCTTGCAAGATATGGTGGAAAAGCTTTTTGCTGAGTGTAGAGCGGCAAGACACGCAGAAGACGCAGATACGCAGCTCTCCGAAGCTAAGTGCCGGTCCCGGGCTTCTTTCGGCACAAACCGCTCTCAGGAGCTCCCTGCGCTCGCCACAATGCTCTGTGTGCGAAGAAGCCGCTTCTTCGCCTGCGGGAGAATCGGCGAGCGGCAGCTTCCCAAAGGCGAAGATGCAAGCTGCAGCACACAGGCACAGTGTGGGCAGCCTTCAGACTTAGAGAAAACAGTACTTTACCACTCTCCTGCCTTTTCCATGGTTATTCTATTGGAAAAGAACGAGTTTTGGACAACTACCTTTCATTCTTGCCAAACTCTTTGCAGACCTCCGTGCAAGCTTTAGAACAAGATTTTGGATGTTTTCTTTCCTGGCAGAGTTTCTCCTTGCAAGATATGGTGGAAAAGCTTTTTGCTGAGTGTAGAGCGGCAAGACACGCAGTAGACGCAGATACGCAGCTCTCCGAAGCTAAGTGCCGGTCCCGGGCTTCTTTCGGCACAAACCGCTCTCAGGAGCTCCCCGCGCTCGCCACAATGCTCTGTGTGCGAAGAAGCCGCTTCTTCGCCTGCGGGAGAATCGGCGAGCGGCAGCTTCCCAAAGGCGAAGATGCAAGCTGCAGCACACAGGCACAGTGTGGGCAGCATTCAGACTTAGAGAAAACAGTACTTTACCACTCTCCTGCCTTTTCCATGGTTATTCTATTGGAAAAGAACGAGTTTTGGACAACTACCTTTCATTCTTGCCAAACTCTTTGCAGACCCCCGTGCAAGCTTTAGAACAAGATTTTGGATGTTTTCTTTCCTGGCAGAGTTTCTCCTTGCAAGATATGGTGGAAAAGCTTTTTGCTGAGTGTAGAGCGGCAAGACACGCAGAAGACGCAGATACGCAGCTCTCCGAAGCTAAGTGCCGGTCCCGGGCTTCTTTCGGCACAAACCGCTCTCAGGAGCTCCCTGCGCTCGCCACAATGCTCTGTGTGCGAAGAAGCCGCTTCTTCGCCTGCGGGAGAATCGGCGAGCGGCAGCTTCCCAAAGGCGAAGATGCAAGCTGCAGCACACAGGCACAGTGTGGGCAGCCTTCAGACTTAGAGAAAACAGTACTTTACCACTCTCCTGCCTTTTCCATGGTTATTCTATTGGAAAAGAACGAGTTTTGGACAACTACCTTTCATTCTTGCCAAACTCTTTGCAGACCCCCGTGCAAGCTTTAGAACAAGATTTTGGATGTTTTCTTTCCTGGCAGAGTTTCTCCTTGCAAGATATGGTGGAAAAGCTTTTTGCTGAGTGTAGAGCGGCAAGACACGCAGAAGACGCAGATACGCAGCTCTCCGAAGCTAAGTGCCGGTCCCGGGCTTCTTTCGGCACAAACCGCTCTCAGGAGCTCCCTGCGCTCGCCACAATGCTCTGTGTGCGAAGAAGCCGCTTCTTCGCCTCCGGGAGAATCGGCGAGCGGCAGCTTCCCAAAGGCGAAGATGCAAGCTGCAGCACACAGGCACAGTGTGGGCAGCCTTCAGACTTAGAGAAAACAGTACTTTACCACTCTCCTGCCTTTTCCATGGTTATTCTATTGGAAAAGAACGAGTTTTGGACAACTACCTTTCATTCTTGCCAAACTCTTTGCAGACCTCCATGCAAGCTTTAGAACAAGATTTTGGATGTTTTCTTTCCTGGCAGAGTTTCTCCTTGCAAGATATGGTGGAAAAGCTTTTGGCTGAGTGTAGAGCGGCAAGACACGCAGAAGACGCAGATACGCAGCTCTCCGAAGCTAAGTGCCGGTCCCGGGCTTCTTTCGGCACAAACCGCTCTCAGGAGCTCCCTGCGCTCGCCACAATGCTCTGTGTGCGAAGAAGCCGCTTCTTCGCCTGCAGGAGAATCGGCGAGCGGCAGCTTCCCAAAGGCGAAGATGCAAGCTGCAGCACACAGGCACAGTGTGGGCAGCATTCAGACTTAGAGAAAACAGTACTTTACCACTCTCCTGCCTTTTCCATGGTTATTCTATTGGAAAAGAACGAGTTTTGGACAACTACCTTTCATTCTTGCCAAACTCTTTGCAGACCCCCGTGCAAGCTTTAGAACAAGATTTTGGATGTTTTCTTTCCTGGCAGAGTTTCTCCTTGCAAGATATGGTGGAAAAGCTTTTTGCTGAGTGTAGAGCGGCATGACACGCAGAAGACGCAGATACGCAGCTCTCCGAAGCTAAGTGCCGGTCCCGGGCTTCTTTCGGCACAAACCGCTCTCAGGAGCTCCCTGCGCTCGCCACAATGCTCTGTGTGCGAAGAAGCCGCTTCTTCGCCTCCGGGAGAATCGGCGAGCGGCAGCTTCCCAAAGGCGAAGATGCAAGCTGCAGCACACAGGCACAGTGTGGGCAGCCTTCAGACTTAGAGAAAACAGTACTTTACCACTCTCCTGCCTTTTCCATGGTTATTCTATTGGAAAAGAACGAGTTTTGGACAACTACCTTTCATTCTTGCCAAACTCTTTGCAGACCCCCGTGCAAGCTTTAGAACAAGATTTTGGATGTTTTCTTTCCTGGCAGAGTTTCTCCTTGCAAGATATGGTGGAAAAGCTTTTTGCTGAGTGTAGAGCGGCAAGACACGCAGAAGACGCAGATACGCAGCTCTCCGAAGCTAAGTGCCGGTCCCGGGCTTCTTTCGGCACAAACCGCTCTCAGGAGCTCCCTGCGCTCGCCACAATGCTCTGTGTGCGAAGAAGCCGCTTCTTCGCCTGCGGGAGAATCGGCGAGCGGCAGCTTCCCAAAGGCGAAGATGCAAGCTGCAGCACACAGGCACAGTGTGGGCAGCCTTCAGACTTAGAGAAAACAGTACTTTACCACTCTCCTGCCTTTTCCATGGTTATTCTATTGGAAAAGAACGAGTTTTGGACAACTACCTTTCATTCTTGCCAAACTCTTTGCAGACCTCCGTGCAAGCTTTAGAACAAGATTTTGGATGTTTTCTTTCCTGGCAGAGTTTCTCCTTGCAAGATATGGTGGAAAAGCTTTTTGCTGAGTGTAGAGCGGCAAGACACGCAGTAGACGCAGATACGCAGCTCTCCGAAGCTAAGTGCCGGTCCCGGGCTTCTTTCGGCACAAACCGCTCTCAGGAGCTCCCCGCGCTCGCCACAATGCTCTGTGTGCGAAGAAGCCGCTTCTTCGCCTGCGGGAGAATCGGCGAGCGGCAGCTTCCCAAAGGCGAAGATGCAAGCTGCAGCACACAGGCACAGTGTGGGCAGCATTCAGACTTAGAGAAAACAGTACTTTACCACTCTCCTGCCTTTTCCATGGTTATTCTATTGGAAAAGAACGAGTTTTGGACAACTACCTTTCATTCTTGCCAAACTCTTTGCAGACCCCCGTGCAAGCTTTAGAACAAGATTTTGGATGTTTTCTTTCCTGGCAGAGTTTCTCCTTGCAAGATATGGTGGAAAAGCTTTTTGCTGAGTGTAGAGCGGCAAGACACGCAGAAGACGCAGATACGCAGCTCTCCGAAGCTAAGTGCCGGTCCCGGGCTTCTTTCGGCACAAACCGCTCTCAGGAGCTCCCTGCGCTCGCCACAATGCTCTGTGTGCGAAGAAGCCGCTTCTTCTCCTCCGGGAGAATCGGCGAGCGGCAGCTTCCCAAAGGCGAAGATGCAAGCTGCAGCACACAGGCACAGTGTGGGCAGCCTTCAGACTTAGAGAAAACAGTACTTTACCACTCTCCTGCCTTTTCCATGGTTATTCTATTGGAAAAGAACGAGTTTTGGACAACTACCTTTCATTCTTGCCAAACTCTTTGCAGACCCCCGTGCAAGCTTTAGAACAAGATTTTGGATGTTTTCTTTCCTGGCAGAGTTTCTCCTTGCAAGATATGGTGGAAAAGCTTTTTGCTGAGTGTAGAGCGGCAAGACACGCAGAAGACGCAGATACGCAGCTCTCCGAAGCTAAGTGCCGGTCCCGGGCTTCTTTCGGCACAAACCGCTCTCAGGAGCTCCCTGCGCTCGCCACAATGCTCTGTGTGCGAAGAAGCCGCTTCTTCGCCTGCGGGAGAATCGGCGAGCGGCAGCTTCCCAAAGGCGAAGATGCAAGCTGCAGCACACAGGCACAGTGTGGGCAGCCTTCAGACTTAGAGAAAACAGTACTTTACCACTCTCCTGCCTTTTCCATGGTTATTCTATTGGAAAAGAACGAGTTTTGGACAACTACCTTTCATTCTTGCCAAACTCTTTGCAGACCCGCGTGCAAGCTTTAGAACAAGATTTTGGATGTTTTCTTTCCTGGCAGAGTTTCTCCTTGCAAGATATGGTGGAAAAGCTTTTGGCTGAGTGTAGAGCGGCAAGACACGCAGAAGACGCAGATACGCAGCTCTCCGAAGCTAAGTGCCGGTCCCGGGCTTCTTTCGGCACAAACCGCTCTCAGGAGCTCCCTGCGCTCGCCACAATGCTCTGTGTGCGAAGAAGCCGCTTCTTCGCCTGCGGGAGAATCGGCGAGCGGCAGCTTCCCAAAGGCGAAGATGCAAGCTGCAGCACACAGGCACAGTGTGGGCAGCATTCAGACTTAGAGAAAACAGTACTTTACCACTCTCCTGCCTTTTCCATGGTTATTCTATTGGAAAAGAACGAGTTTTGGACAACTACCTTTCATTCTTGCCAAACTCTTTGCAGACCCCCGTGCAAGCTTTAGAACAAGATTTTGGATGTTTTCTTTCCTGGCAGAGTTTCTCCTTGCAAGATATGGTGGAAAAGCTTTTTGCTGAGTGTAGAGCGGCAAGACACGCAGAAGACGCAGATACGCAGCTCTCCGAAGCTAAGTGCCGGTCCCGGGCTTCTTTCGGCACAAACCGCTCTCAGGAGCTCCCTGCACTCGCCACAATGCTCTGTGTGCGAAGAAGCCGCTTCTTCGCCTCCGGGAGAATCGGCGAGCGGCAGCTTCCCAAAGGCGAAGATGCAAGCTGCAGCACACAGGCACAGTGTGGGCAGCCTTCAGACTTCGAGAAAACAGTACTTTACCACTCTCCTGCCTTTTCCATGGTTATTCTATTGGAAAAGAACGAGTTTTGGACAACTACCTTTCATTCTTGCCAAACTCTTTGCAGACCCCCGTGCAAGCTTTAGAACAAGATTTTGGATGTTTTCTTTCCTGGCAGAGTTTCTCCTTGCAAGATATGGTGGAAAAGCTTTTGGCTGAGTGTAGAGCGGCAAGACACGCAGAAGACGCAGATACGCAGCTCTCCGAAGCTAAGTGCCGGTCCCGGGCTTCTTTCGGCACAAACCGCTCTCAGGAGCTCCCTGCGCTCGCCACAATGCTCTGTGTGCGAAGAAGCCGCTTCTTCGCCTCCGGGAGAATCGGCGAGCGGCAGCTTCCCAAAGGCGAAGATGCAAGCTGCAGCACACAGGCACAGTGTGGGCAGCATTCAGACTTAGAGAAAACAGTACTTTACCACTCTCCTGCCTTTTCCATGGTTATTCTATTGGAAAAGAACGAGTTTTGGACAACTACCTTTCATTCTTGCCAAACTCTTTGCAGACCCCCGTGCAAGCTTTAGAACAAGATTTTGGATGTCTTCTTTCCTGGCAGAGTTTCTCCTTGCAAGATATGGTGGAAAAGCTTTTTGCTGAGTGTAGAGCGGCAAGACACGCAGAAGACGCAGATACGCAGCTCTCCGAAGCTAAGTGCCGGTCCCGGGTTTCTTTCGGCACAAACCGCTCTCAGGAGCTCCCTGCGCTCGCCACAATGCTCTGTGTGCGAAGAAGCCGCTTCTTCGCCTGCGGGAGAATCGGCGAGCGGCAGCTTCCCAAAGGCGAAGATGCAAGCTGCAGCACACAGGCACAGTGTGGGCAGCCTTCAGACTTAGAGAAAACAGTACTTTACCACTCTCCTGCCTTTTCCATGGTTATTCTATTGGAAAAGAACGAGTTTTGGACAACTACCTTTCATTCTTGCCAAACTCTTTGCAGACCTCCGTGCAAGCTTTAGAACAAGATTTTGGATGTTTTCTTTCCTGGCAGAGTTTCTCCTTGCAAGATATGGTGGAAAAGCTTTTGGCTGAGTGTAGAGCGGCAAGACACGCAGAAGACGCAGATACGCAGCTCTCCGAAGCTAAGTGCCGGTCCCGGGCTTCTTTCGGCACAAACCGCTCTCAGGAGCTCCCTGCGCTCGCCACAATGCTCTGTGTGCGAAGAAGCCGCTTCTTCGCCTGCGGGAGAATCGGCGAGCGGCAGCTTCCCAAAGGCGAAGATGCAAGCTGCAGCACACAGGCACAATGTGGGCAGCCTTCAGACTTAGAGAAAACAGTACTTTACCACTCTCCTGCCTTATCCATGGTTATTATATTGGAAAAGAACGAGTTTTGGACAACTACCTTTCATTCTTGCCAAACTCTTTGCAGACCCCCGTGCAAGCTTTAGAACAAGATTTTGGATGTTTTCTTTCCTGGCAGAGTTTCTCCTTGCAAGATATGGTGGAAAAGCTTTTTGCTGAGTGTAGAGCGGCAAGACACGCAGAAGACGCAGATACGCAGCTCTCCGAAGCTAAGTGCCGGTCCCGGGCTTCTTTCGGCACAAACCGCTCTCAGGAGCTCCCCGCGCTCGCCACAATGCTCTGTGTGCGAAGAAGCCGCTTCTTCGCCTGCGGGAGAATCGGCGAGCGGCAGCTTCCCAAAGGCGAAGATGCAAGCTGCAGCACACAGGCACAGTGTGGGCAGCCTTCAGACTTAGAGAAAACAGTACTTTACCACTCTCCTGCCTTTTCCATGGTTATTCTATTGGAAAAGAACGAGTTTTGGACAACTACCTTTCATTCTTGCCAAACTCTTTGCAGACCCCCGTGCAAGCTTTAGAACAAGATTTTGGATGTTTTCTTTCCTGGCAGAGTTTCTCCTTGCAAGATATGCTGGAAAAGCTTTTTGCTGAGTGTAGAGCGGCAAGACACGCAGAAGACGCAGATACGCAGCTCTCCGAAGCTAAGTGCCGGTCCCGGGCTTCTTTCGGCACAAACCGCTCTCAGGAGCTCCCTGCGCTCGCCACAATGCTCTGTGTGCGAAGAAGCCGCTTCTTCGCCTGCGGGAGAATCGGCGAGCGGCAGCTTCCCAAAGGCGAAGATGCAAGCTGCAGCACACAGGCACAGTGTGGGCAGCCTTCAGACTTAGAGAAAACAGTACTTTACCACTCTCCTGCCTTTTCCATGGTTATTCTATTGGAAAAGAACGAGTTTTGGACAACTACCTTTCATTCTTGCCAAACTCTTTGCAGACCCCCGTGCAAGCTTTAGAACAAGATTTTGGATGTTTTCTTTCCTGGCAGAGTTTCTCCTTGCAAGATATGGTGGAAAAGCTTTTGGCTGAGTGTAGAGCGGCAAGACACGCAGAAGACGCAGATACGCAGCTCTCCGAAGCTAAGTGCCGGTCCCGGGCTTCTTTCGGCACAAACCGCTCTCAGGAGCTCCCTGCGCTCGCCACAATGTTCTGTGTGCGAAGAAGCCGCTTCTTCGCCTCCGGGAGAATCGGCGAGCGGCAGCTTCCCAAAGGCGAAGATGCAAGCTGCAGCACACAGGCACAGTGTGGGCAGCATTCAGACTTAGAGAAAACAGTACTTTACCACTCTCCTGCCTTTTCCATGGTTATTCTATTGGAAAAGAACGAGTTTTGGACAACTACCTTTCATTCTTGCCAAACTCTTTGCAGACCCCCGTGCAAGCTTTAGAACAAGATTTTGGATGTTTTCTTTCCTGGCAGAGTTTCTCCTTGCAAGATATGGTGGAAAAGCTTTTGGCTGAGTGTAGAGCGGCAAGACACGCAGAAGACGCAGATACGCAGCTCTCCGAAGCTAAGTGCCGGTCCCGGGCTTCTTTCGGCACAAACCGCTCTCAGGAGCTCCCTGCGCTCGCCACAATGTTCTGTGTGCGAAGAAGCCGCTTCTTCGCCTCCGGGAGAATCGGCGAGCGGCAGCTTCCCAAAGGCGAAGATGCAAGCTGCAGCACACAGGCACAGTGTGGGCAGCCTTCAGACTTAGAGAAAACAGTACTTTACCACTCTCCTGCCTTTTCCATGGTTATTCTATTGGAAAAGAACGAGTTTTGGACAACTACCTTTCATTCTTGCCAAACTCTTTGCAGACCCCCGTGCAAGCTTTAGAACAAGATTTTGGATGTTTTCTTTCCTGGCAGAGTTTCTCCTTGCAAGATATGGTGGAAAAGCTTTTTGCTGAGTGTAGAGCGGCAAGACACGCAGAAGACGCAGATACGCAGCTCTCCGAAGCTAAGTGCCGGTCCCGGGCTTCTTTCGGCACAAACCGCTCTCAGGAGCTCCCTGCGCTCGCCACAATGCTCTGTGTGCGAAGAAGCCGCTTCTTCGCCTGCGGGAGAATCGGCGAGCGGCAGCTTCCCAAAGGCAAAGATGCAAGCTGCAGCACACAGGCACAGTGTGGGCAGCCTTCAGACTTAGAGAAAACAGTACTTTACCACTCTCCTGCCTTTTCCATGGTTATTCTATTGGAAAAGAACGAGTTTTGGACAACTACCTTTCATTCTTGCCAAACTCTTTGCAGACCCCCGTGCAAGCTTTAGAACAAGATTTTGGATGTTTTCTTTCCTGGCAGAGTTTCTCCTTGCAAGATATGGTGGAAAAGCTTTTTGCTGAGTGTAGAGCGGCAAGACACGCAGAAGACGCAGATACGCAGCTCTCCGAAGCTAAGTGCCGGTCCCGGGCTTCTTTCGGCACAAACCGCTCTCAGGAGCTCCCTGCGCTCGCCACAATGCTCTGTGTGCGAAGAAGCCGCTTCTTCGCCTCCGGGAGAATCGGCGAGCGGCAGCTTCCCAAAGGCGAAGATGCAAGCTGCAGCAAACAGGCACAGTGTGGGCAGACTTCAGACTTAGAGAAAACAGTACTTTACCACTCTCCTGCCTTTTCCATGGTTATTCTATTGGAAAAGAACGAGTTTTGGACAACTACCTTTCATTCTTGCCAAACTCTTTGCAGACCTCCGTGCAAGCTTTAGAACAAGATTTTGGATGTTTTCTTTCCTGGCAGAGTTTCTTCTTGCAAGATATGGTGGAAAAGCTTTTTGCTGAGTGTAGAGCGGCAAGACACGCAGAAGACGCAGATACGCAGCTCTCCGAAGCTAAGTGCCGGTCCCGGGCTTCTTTCGGCACAAACCGCTCTCAGGAGCTCCCCGCGCTCGCCACAATGCTCTGTGTGCGAAGAAGCCGCTTCTTCGCCTGCGGGAGAATCGGCGAGCGGCAGCTTCCCAAAGGCGAAGATGCAAGCTGCAGCACACAGGCACAGTGTGGGCAGCCTTCAGACTTAGAGAAAACAGTACTTTACCACTCTCCTGCCTTTTCCATGGTTATTCTATTGGAAAAGAACGAGTTTTGGACAACTACCTTTCATTCTTGCCAAACTCTTTGCAGACCCCCGTGCAAGCTTTAGAACAAGATTTTGGATGTTTTCTTTCCTGGCAGAGTTTCTCCTTGCAAGATATGGTGGAAAAGCTTTTTGCTGAGTGTAGAGCGGCAAGACACGCAGAAGACGCAGATACGCAGCTCTCCGAAGCTAAGTGCCGGTCCCGGGCTTCTTTCGGCACAAACCGCTCTCAGGAGCTCCCTGCGCTCGCCACAATGCTCTGTGTGCGAAGAAGCCGCTTCTTCGCCTCCGGGAGAATCGGCGAGCGGCAGCTTCCCAAAGGCGAAGATGCAAGCTGCAGCACACAGGCACAGTGTGGGCAGCCTTCAGACTTAGAGAAAACAGTACTTTACCACTCTCCTGCCTTATCCATGGTTATTCTATTGGAAAAGAACGAGTTTTGGACAACTACCTTTCATTCTTGCCAAACTCTTTGCAGACCCCCGTGCAAGCTTTAGAACAAGATTTTGGATGTTTTCTTTCCTGGCAGAGTTTCTCCTTGCAAGATATGGTGGAAAAGCTTTTGGCTGAGTGTAGAGCGGCAAGACACGCAGAAGACGCAGATACGCAGCTCTCCGAAGCTATGTGCCGGTCCCGGGCTTCTTTCGGCACAAACCGCTCTCAGGAGCTCCCTGCGCTCGCCACAATGCTCTGTGTGCGAAGAAGCCGCTTCTTCGCCTGCGGGAGAATCGGCGAGCGGCAGCTTCCCAAAGGCGAAGATGCAAGCTGCAGCACACAGGCACAATGTGGGCAGCCTTCAGACTTAGAGAAAACAGTACTTTACCACTCTCCTGCCTTATCCATGGTTATTATATTGGAAAAGAACGAGTTTTGGACAACTACCTTTCATTCTTGCCAAACTCTTTGCAGACCTGCGTGCAAGCTTTAGAACAAGATTTTGGATGTTTTCTTCCCTGGCAGAGTTTCTCCTTGCAAGATATGGTGAAAAAGCTTTTGGCTGAGTGTTGAGCGGCAAGACACGCAGAAGACGCAGATACGCAGCTCTCCGAAGCTAAGTGCCGGTCCCGGGCTTCTTTCGGCACAAACCGCTCTCAGCAGCTCCCTGCGCTCGCCACAATGCTCTGTGTGTGAAGAAGCCGCTTCTTCGCCTCCGGGAGAATCGGCGAGCGGCAGCTTCCCAAAGGCGAAGATGCAAGCTGCAGCACACAGGCACAGTGTGGGCAGCCTTCAGACTTAGAGAAAACAGTACTTTACCACTCTCCTGCCTTATCCATGGTTATTCTATTGGAAAAGAACGAGTTTTGGACAACTACCTTTCATTCTTGCCAAACTCTTTGCAGACCCCCGTGCAAGCTTTAGAACAAGATTTTGGATGTTTTCTTTCCTGGCAGAGTTTCTTCTTGCAAGATATGGTGGAAAAGCTTTTTGCTGAGTGTAGAGCGGCAAGACACGCAGAAGACGCAGATACGCAGCTCTCCGAAGCTAAGTGCCGGTCCCGGGCTTCTTTCGGCACAAACCGCTCTCAGGAGCTCCCCGCGCTCGCCACAATGCTCTGTGTGCGAAGAAGCCGCTTCTTCGCCTGCGGGAGAATCGGCGAGCGGCAGCTTCGCAAAGGCGAAGATGCAAGCTGCAGCACACAGGCACAGTGTGGGCAGCATTCAGACTTAGAGAAAACAGTACTTTACCACTCTCCTGCCTTTTCCATGGTTATTCTATTGGAAAAGAACGAGTTTTGGACAACTACCTTTCATTCTTGCCAAACTCTTTGCAGACCCCCGTGCAAGCTTTAGAACAAGATTTTGGATGTTTTCTTTCCTGGCAGAGTTTCTCCTTGCAAGATATGGTGGAAAAGCTTTTTGCTGAGTGTAGAGCGGCAAGACACGCAGAAGACGCAGATACGCAGCTCTCCGAAGCTAAGTGCCGGTCCCGGGCTTCTTTCGGCACAAACCGCTCTCAGGAGCTCCCTGCGCTCGCCACAATGCTCTGTGTGCGAAGAAGCCGCTTCTTCGCCTGCGGGAGAATCGGCGAGCGGCAGCTTCCCAAAGGCGAAGATGCAAGCTGCAGCACACAGGCACAGTGTGGGCAGCCTTCAGACTTAGAGAAAACAGTACTTTACCACTCTCCTGCCTTTTCCATGGTTATTCTATTGGAAAAGAACGAGTTTTGGACAACTACCTTTCATTCTTGCCAAACTCTTTGCAGACCCCCGTGCAAGCTTTAGAACAAGATTTTGGATGTTTTCTTTCCTGGCAGAGTTTCTCCTTGCAAGATATGGTGGAAAAGCTTTTTGCTGAGTGTAGAGCGGCAAGACACGCAGAAGACGCAGATACGCAGCTCTCCGAAGCTAAGTGCCGGTCCCGGGCTTCTTTCGGCACAAACCGCTCTCAGGAGCTCCCTGCGCTCGCCACAATGCTCTGTGTGCGAAGAAGCCGCTTCTTCGCCTGCGGGAGAATCGGCGAGCGGCAGCTTCCCAAAGGCGAAGATGCAAGCTGCAGCACACAGGCACAGTGTGGGCAGCCTTCAGACTTAGAGAAAACAGTACTTTACCACTCTCCTGCCTTTTCCATGGTTATTCTATTGGAAAAGAACGAGTTTTGGACAACTACCTTTCATTCTTGCCAAACTCTTTGCAGACCCCCGTGCAAGCTTTAGAACAAGATTTTGGATGTTTTCTTTCCTGGCAGAGTTTCTCCTTGCAAGATATGGTGGAAAAGCTTTTTGCTGAGTGTAGAGCGGCAAGACACGCAGAAGACGCAGATACGCAGCTCTCCGAAGCTAAGTGCCGGTCCCGGGCTTCTTTCGGCACAAACCGCTCTCAGGAGCTCCCTGCGCTCGCCACAATGCTCTGTGTGCGAAGAAGCCGCTTCTTTGCCTGCGGGAGAATCGGCGTGCGGCAGCTTCCCAAAGGCGAAGATGCAAGCTGCAGCACACAGGCACAATGTGGGCAGCCTTCAGACTTAGAGAAAACAGTACTTTACCACTCTCCTGCCTTTTCCATGGTTATTCTATTGGAAAAGAACGAGTTTTGGACAACTACCTTTCATTCTTGCCAAACTCTTTGCAGACCTGCGTGCAAGCTTTAGAACAAGATTTTGGATGTTTTCTTCCTGGCAGAGTTTCTCCTTGCAAGATATGGTGAAAAAGCTTTTGGCTGAGTGTTGAGCGGCAAGACACGCAGAAGACACAGATACGCAGCTCTCCGAAGCTAAGTGCCGGTCCTGGGCTTCTTTCGGCACAAACCGCTCTCAGGAGCTCCCCGCGCTCGCCACAATGCTCTGTGTGTGAAGAAGCCGCTTCTTCGCCTGCGGGAGAATCGGCGAGCGGCAGCTTCCCAAAGGCGAAGATGCAAGCTGCAGCACACAGGCACAGTGTGGGCAGCATTCAGACTTAGAGAAAACAGTACTTTACCACTCTCCTGCCTTATCCATGTTTATTCTATTGGAAAAGAACGAGTTTTGGACAACTACCTTTCATTCTTGCCAAACTCTTTGCAGACCCCCGTGCAAGCTTTAGAACAAGATTTTGGATGTTTTCTTTCCTGGCAGAGTTTCTCCTTGCAAGATATGGTGGAAAAGCTTTTGGCTGAGTGTAGAGCGGCAAGACACGCAGAAGACGCAGATACGCAGCTCTCCGAAGCTAAGTGCCGGTCCCGGGCTTCTTTCGGCACAAACCGCTCTCAGGAGCTCCCTGCGCTCGCCACAATGCTCTGTGTGCGAAGAAGCCGCTTCTTCGCCTCCGGGAGAATCGGCGAGCGGCAGCTTCCCAAAGGCAAAGATGCAAGCTGCAGCACACAGGCACAGTGTGGGCAGCATTCAGACTTAGAGAAAACAGTACTTTACCACTCTCCTGCCTTTTCCATGGTTATTCTATTGGAAAAGAACGAGTTTTGGACAACTACCTTTCATTCTTGCCAAACTCTTTGCAGACCCCCGTGCAAGCTTTAGAACAAGATTTTGGATGTTTTCTTTCCTGGCAGAGTTCTCCTTGCAAGATATGGTGGAAAAGCTTTTTGCTGAGTGTAGAGCGGCAAGACACGCAGAAGACGCAGATACGCAGCTCTCCGAAGCTAAGTGCCGGTCCCGGGCTTCTTTCGGCACAAACCGCTCTCAGGAGCTCCCTGCGCTCGCCACAATGCTCTGTGTGCGAAGAAGCCGCTTCTTCGCCTGCGGGAGAATCGGCGAGCGGCAGCTTCCCAAAGGCGAAGATGCAAGCTGCAGCACACAGGCACAGTGTGGGCAGCCTTCAGACTTAGAGAAAACAGTACTTTACCACTCTCCTGCCTTTTCCATGGTTATTCTATTGGAAAAGAACGAGTTTTGGACAACTACCTTTCATTCTTGCCAAACTCTTTGCAGACCCCCGTGCAAGCTTTAGAACAAGATTTTGGATGTTTTCTTTCCTGGCAGAGTTTCTCCTTGCAAGATATGGTGGAAAAGCTTTTTGCGGAGTGTAGAGCGGCAAGACACGCAGAAGACGCAGATACGCAGCTCTCCGAAGCTAAGTGCCGGTCCCGGGCTTCTTTCGGCACAAACCGCTCTCAGGAGCTCCCTGCGCTCGCCACAATGCTCTGTGTGCGAAGAAGCCGCTTCTTCGCCTCCGGGAGAATCGGCGAGCGGCAGCTTCCCAAAGGCGAAGATGCAAGCTGCAGCACACAGGCACAGTGTGGGCAGACTTCAGACTTAGAGAAAACAGTACTTTACCACTCTCCTGCCTTTTCCATGGTTATTCTATTGGAAAAGAACGA
The DNA here is from genome assembly GCF_037042795.1 of Molothrus aeneus. Classification (NCBI taxonomy): domain Eukaryota; kingdom Metazoa; phylum Chordata; class Aves; order Passeriformes; family Icteridae; genus Molothrus; species Molothrus aeneus. Next base: position 28,832 of record NW_027098823.1, read on the forward strand.
GTTTTGGACAACTACCTTTCATTCTTGCCAAACTCTTTGCAGACCTCCGTGCAAGCTTTAGAACAAGATTTTGGATGTTTTCTTTCCTGGCAGAGTTTCTCCTTGCAAGATATGGTGGAAAAGCTTTTTGCTGAGTGTAGAGCGGCAAGACACGCAGAAGACGCAGATACGCAGCTCTCCGAAGCTAAGTGCCGGTCCCGGGCTTCTTTCGGCACAAACCGCTCTCAGGAGCTCCCTGCGCTCGCCACAATGCTCTGTGTGCGAAGAAGCCGCTTCTTCGCCTGCGGGAGAATCGGCGAGCGGCAGCTTCCCAAAGGCGAAGATGCAAGCTGCAGCACACAGGCACAATGTGGGCAGCCTTCAGACTTAGAGAAAACAGTACTTTACCACTCTCCTGCCTTTTCCATGGTTATTCTATTGGAAAAGAACGAGTTTTGGACAACTACCTTTCATTCTTGCCAAACTCTTTGCAGACCTGCGTGAAAGCTTTAGAACAAGATTTTGGATGTTTTCTTCCCTGGCAGAGTTTCTCCTTGCAAGATATGGTGAAAAAGCTTTTGGCTGAGTGTTGAGCGGCAAGACACGCAGAAGACACAGATACGCAGCTCTCCGAAGCTAAGTGCCGGTCCTGGGCTTCTTTCGGCACAAACCGCTCTCAGGAGCTCCCTGCGCTCGCCACAATGCTCTGTGTGTGAAGAAGCCGCTTCTTCGCCTCCGGGAGAATCGGCGAGCGGCAGCTTCCCAAAGGCGAAGATGCAAGCTGCAGCACACAGGCACAGTGTGGGCAGCCTTCAGACTTAGAGAAAACAGTACTTTACCACTCTCCTGCCTTATCCATGGTTATTCTATTGGAAAAGAACGAGTTTTGGACAACTACCTTTCATTCTTGCCAAACTCTTTGCAGACCCCCCGTGCAAGCTTTAGAACAAGATTTTGGATGTTTTCTTTCCTGGCAGAGTTTCTCCTTGCAAGATATGGTGGAAAAGCTTTTGGCTGAGTGTAGAGCGGCAAGACACGCAGAAGACGCAGATACGCAGCTCTCCGAAGCTAAGTGCCGGTCCCGGGCTTCTTTCGGCACACACCGCTCTCAGGAGCTCCCTGCGCTCGCCACAATGCTCTGTGTGCGAAGAAGCCGCTTCTTCGCCTCCGGGAGAATCGGCGAGCGGCAGCTTCCCAAAGGCGAAGATGCAAGCTGCAGCACACAGGCACAGTGTGGGCAGCATTCAGACTTAGAGAAAACAGTACTTTACCACTCTCCTGCCTTTTCCATGGTTATTCTATTGGAAAAGAACGAGTTTTGGACAACTACCTTTCATTCTTGCCAAACTCTTTGCAGACCCCCGTGCAAGCTTTAGAACAAGATTTTGGATGTTTTCTTTCCTGGCAGAGTTTCTCCTTGCAAGATATGGTGGAAAAGCTTTTGGCTGAGTGTAGAGCGGCAAGACACGCAGAAGACGCAGATACGCAGCTCTCCGAAGCTAAGTGCCGGTCCCGGGCTTCTTTCGGCACAAACCGCTCTCAGGAGCTCCCTGCGCTCGCCACAATGCTCTGTGTGCGAAGAAGCCGCTTCTTCGCCTCCGGGAGAATCGGCGAGCGGCAGCTTCCCAAAGGCGAAGATGCAAGCTGCAGCACACAGGCACAGTGTGGGCAGCCTTCAGACTTAGAGAAAACAGTACTTTACCACTCTCCTGCCTTTTCCATGGTTATTCTATTGGAAAAGAACGAGTTTTGGACAACTACCTTTCATTCTTGCCAAACTCTTTGCAGACCTCCGTGCAAGCTTTAGAACAAGATTTTGGATGTTTTCTTTCCTGGCAGAGTTTCTCCTTGCAAGATATGGTGGAAAAGCTTTTTGCTGAGTGTAGAGCGGCAAGACACGCAGAAGACGCAGATACGCAGCTCTCCGAAGCTAAGTGCCGGTCCCGGGCTTCTTTCGGCACAAACCGCTCTCAGGAGCTCCCTGCGCTCGCCACAATGCTCTGTGTGCGAAGAAGCCGCTTCTTCGCCTGCGGGAGAATCGGCGAGCGGCAGCTTCCCAAAGGCGAAGATGCAAGCTGCAGCACACAGGCACAGTGTGGGCAGCCTTCAGACTTAGAGAAAACAGTACTTTACCACTCTCCTGCCTTTTCCATGGTTATTCTATTGGAAAAGAACGAGTTTTGGACAACTACCTTTCATTCTTGCCAAACTCTTTGCAGACCCCCGTGCAAGCTTTAGAACAAGATTTTGGATGTTTTCTTTCCTGGCAGAGTTTCTCCTTGCAAGATATGGTGGAAAAGCTTTTGGCTGAGTGTAGAGCGGCAAGACACGCAGAAGACGCAGATACGCAGCTCTCCGAAGCTAAGTGCCGGTCCCGGGCTTCTTTCGGCACAAACCGCTCTCAGGAGCTCCCTGCGCTCGCCACAATGCTCTGTGTGCGAAGAAGCCGCTTCTTCGCCTGCGGGAGAATCGGCGAGCGGCAGCTTCCCAAAGGCGAAGATGCAAGCTGCAGCACCCAGGCACAGTGTGGGCAGCCTTCAGACTTAGAGAAAACAGTACTTTACCACTCTCCTGCCTTTTCCATGGTTATTCTATTGGAAAAGAACGAGTTTTGGACAACTACCTTTCATTCTTGCCAAACTCTTTGCAGACCTCCGTGCAAGCTTTAGAACAAGATTTTGGATGTTTTCTTCCCTGGCAGAGTTTCTCCTTGCAAGATATGGTGAAAAAGCTTTTGGCTGAGTGTTGAGAAGCAAGACACGCAGAAGACACAGATACGCAGCTCTCCGAAGCTAAGTGCCGGTCCTGGGCTTCTTTCGGCACAAACCGCTCTCAGGAGCTCCCTGCGCTCGCCACAATGCTCTGTGTGTGAAGAAGCCGCTTCTTCGCCTGCGGGAGAATCGGCGAGCGGCAGCTTCCCAAAGGCGAAGATGCAAGCTGCAGCACACAGGCACAGTGTGGGCAGCCTTCAGACTTAGAGAAAACAGTACTTTACCACTCTCCTGCCTTATCCATGTTTATTCTATTGGAAAAGAACGAGTTTTGGACAACTACCTTTCATTCTTGCCAAACTCTTTGCAGACCCCCGTGCAAGCTTTAGAACAAGATTTTGGATGTTTTCTTTCCTGGCAGAGTTTCTCCTTGCAAGATATGGTGGAAAAGCTTTTGGCTGAGTGTAGAGCGGCAAGACACGCAGAAGACGCAGATACGCAGCTCTCCGAAGCTAAGTGCCGGTCCTGGGCTTCTTTCGGCACAAACCGCTCTCAGGAGCTCCCTGCGCTCGCCACAATGCTCTGTGTGCGAAGAAGCCGCTTCTTCGCCTCCGGGAGAATCGGCGAGCGGCAGCTTCCCAAAGGCGAAGATGCAAGCTGCAGCAAACAGGCACAGTGTGGGCAGACTTCAGACTTAGAGAAAACAGTACTTTACCACTCTCCTGCCTTTTCCATGGTTATTCTATTGGAAAAGAACGAGTTTTGGACAACTACCTTTCATTCTTGCCAAACTCTTTGCAGACCTGCGTGCAAGCTTTAGAACAAGATTTTGGATGTTTTCTTTCCTGGCAGAGTTTCTCCTTGCAAGATATGGTGGAAAAGCTTTTTGCTGAGTGTAGAGCGGCAAGACACGCAGAAGACGCAGATACGCAGCTCTCCGAAGCTAAGTGCCGGTCCCGGGCTTCTTTCGGCACAAACCGCTCTCAGGAGCTCCCTGCGCTCGCCACAATGCTCTGTGTGCGAAGAAGCCGCTTCTTCGCCTGCGGGAGAATCGGCGAGCGGCAGCTTCCCAAAGGCGAAGATGCAAGCTGCAGCACACAGGCACAGTGTGGGCAGCCTTCAGACTTAGAGAAAACAGTACTTTACCACTCTCCTGCCTTTTCCATGGTTATTCTATTGGAAAAGAACGAGTTTTGGACAACTACCTTTCATTCTTGCCAAACTCTTTGCAGACCTCCGTGCAAGCTTTAGAACAAGATTTTGGATGTTTTCTTTCCTGGCAGAGTTTCTCCTTGCAAGATATGGTGGAAATGCTTTTTGCTGAGTGTAGAGCGGCAAGACATGCAGAAGACGCAGATACGCAGCTCTCCGAAGCTAAGTGCCGGTCCCGGGCTTCTTTCGGCACAAACCGCTCTCAGGAGCTCCCTGCGCTCGCCACAATGCTCTGTGTGCGAAGAAGCCGCTTCTTCGCCTGCGGGAGAATCGGCGAGCGGCAGCTTCCCAAAGGCGAAGATGCAAGCTGCAGCACACAGGCACAGTGTGGGCAGCCTTCAGACTTAGAGAAAACAGTACTTTACCACTCTCCTGCCTTTTCCATGGTTATTCTATTGGAAAAGAACGAGTTTTGGACAACTACCTTTCATTCTTGCCAAACTCTTTGCAGACCTGCGTGCAAGCTTTAGAACAAGATTTTGGATGTTTTCTTTCCTGGCAGAGTTTCTCCTTGCAAGATATGGTGGAAAAGCTTTTGGCTGAGTGTAGAGCGGCAAGACACGCAGAAGACGCAGATACGCAGCTCTCCGAAGCTAAGTGCCGGTCCCGGGCTTCTTTCGGCACAAACCGCTCTCAGGAGCTCCCTGCGCTCGCCACAATGCTCTGTGTGCGAAGAAGCCGCTTCTTCGCCTGCGGGAGAATCGGCGTGCGGCAGCTTCCCAAAGGCGAAGATGCAAGCTGCAGCACACAGGCACAATGTGGGCAGCCTTCAGACTTAGAGAAAACAGTACTTTACCACTCTCCTGCCTTTTCCATGGTTATTCTATTGGAAAAGAACGAGTTTTGGACAACTACCTTTCATTCTTGCCAAACTCTTTGCAGACCCCCGTGCAAGCTTTAGAACAAGATTTTGGATGTTTTCTTCCCTGGCAGAGTTTCTCCTTGCAAGATATGGTGAAAAAGCTTTTGGCTGAGTGTTGAGCGGCAAGACACGCAGAAGACACAGATACGCAGCTCTCCGAAGCTAAGTGCCGGTCCCGGGCTTCTTTCGGCACAAACCGCTCTCAGGAGCTCCCTGCGCTCGCCACAATGCTCTGTGTGTGAAGAAGCCGCTTCTTCGCCTCCGGGAGAATCGGCGAGCGGCAGCTTCCCAAAGGCGAAGATGCAAGCTGCAGCACACAGGCACAGTGTGGGCAGCCTTCAGACTTAGAGAAAACAGTACTTTACCACTCTCCTGCCTTATCCATGGTTATTCTATTGGAAAAGAACGAGTTTTGGACAACTACCTTTCATTCTTGCCAAACTCTTTGCAGACCCCCGTGCAAGCTTTAGAACAAGATTTTGGATGTTTTCTTTCCTGGCAGAGTTTCTCCTTGCAAGATATGGTGGAAAAGCTTTTGGCTGAGTGTAGAGCGGCAAGACACGCAGAAGACGCAGATACGCAGCTCTCCGAAGCTAAGTGCCGGTCCCGGGCTTCTTTCGGCACAAACCGCTCTCAGGAGCTCCCTGCGCTCGCCACAATGCTCTGTGTGCGAAGAAGCCGCTTCTTCGCCTGCGGGAGAATCGGCGAGCGGCAGCTTCCCAAAGGCGAAGATGCAAGCTGCAGCACACAGGCACAGTGTGGGCAGCATTCAGACTTAGAGAAAACAGTACTTTACCACTCTCCTGCCTTTTCCATGGTTATTCTATTGGAAAAGAACGAGTTTTGGACAACTACCTTTCATTCTTGCCAAACTCTTTGCAGACCCCCGTGCAAGCTTTAGAACAAGATTTTGGATGTTTTCTTTCCTGGCAGAGTTTCTCCTTGCAAGATATGGTGGAAAAGCTTTTTGCTGAGTGTAGAGCGGCAAGACACGCAGAAGACGCAGATACGCAGCTCTCCGAAGCTAAGTGCCGGTCCCGGGCTTCTTTCGGCACAAACCGCTCTCAGGAGCTCCCTGCGCTCGCCACAATGCTCTGTGTGCGAAGAAGCCGCTTCTTCGCCTGCGGGAGAATCGGCGAGCGGCAGCTTCCCAAAGGCGAAGATGCAAGCTGCAGCACACAGGCACAGTGTGGGCAGCCTTCAGACTTAGAGAAAACAGTACTTTACCACTCTCCTGCCTTTTCCATGGTTATTCTATTGGAAAAGAACGAGTTTTGGACAACTACCTTTCATTCTTGCCAAACTCTTTGCAGACCTCCGTGCAAGCTTTAGAACAAGATTTTGGATGTTTTCTTTCCTGGCAGAGTTTCTCCTTGCAAGATATGGTGGAAATGCTTTTTGCTGAGTGTAGAGCGGCAAGACATGCAGAAGACGCAGATACGCAGCTCTCCGAAGCTAAGTGCCGGTCCCGGGCTTCTTTCGGCACAAACCGCTCTCAGGAGCTCCCTGCGCTCGCCACAATGCTCTGTGTGCGAAGAAGCCGCTTCTTCGCCTGCGGGAGAATCGGCGAGCGGCAGCTTCCCAAAGGCGAAGATGCAAGCTGCAGCACACAGGCACAGTGTGGGCAGCCTTCAGACTTAGAGAAAACAGTACTTTACCACTCTCCTGCCTTTTCCATGGTTATTCTATTGGAAAAGAACGAGTTTTGGACAACTACCTTTCATTCTTGCCAAACTCTTTGCAGACCCCCGTGCAAGCTTTAGAACAAGATTTTGGATGTTTTCTTTCCTGGCAGAGTTTCTCCTTGCAAGATATGGTGGAAAAGCTTTTGGCTGAGTGTAGAGCGGCAAGACACGCAGAAGACGCAGATACGCAGCTCTCCGAAGCTAAGTGCCGGTCCCGGGCTTCTTTCGGCACAAACCGCTCTCAGGAGCTCCCTGCGCTCGCCACAATGCTCTGTGTGCGAAGAAGCCGCTTCTTCGCCTCCGGGAGAATCGGCGAGCGGCAGCTTCCCAAAGGCGAAGATGCAAGCTGCAGCACGCAGGCACAGTGTGGGCAGCCTTCAGACTTAGAGAAAACAGTACTTTACCACTCTCCTGCCTTTTCCATGGTTATTCTATTGGAAAAGAACGAGTTTTGGACAACTACCTTTCATTCTTGCCAAACTCTTTGCAGACCTCCGTGCAAGCTTTAGAACAAGATTTTGGATGTTTTCTTCCCTGGCAGAGTTTCTCCTTGCAAGATATGGTGAAAAAGCTTTTGGCTGAGTGTTGAGAAGCAAGACACGCAGAAGACACAGATACGCAGCTCTCCGAAGCTAAGTGCCGGTCCTGGGCTTCTTTCGGCACAAACCGCTCTCAGGAGCTCCCTGCGCTCGCCACAATGCTCTGTGTGTGAAGAAGCCGCTTCTTCGCCTGCGGGAGAATCGGCGAGCGGCAGCTTCCCAAAGGCGAAGATGCAAGCTGCAGCACACAGGCACAGTGTGGGCAGCCTTCAGACTTAGAGAAAACAGTACTTTACCACTCTCCTGCCTTATCCATGTTTATTCTATTGGAAAAGAACGAGTTTTGGACAACTACCTTTCATTCTTGCCAAACTCTTTGCAGACCCCCGTGCAAGCTTTAGAACAAGATTTTGGATGTTTTCTTTCCTGGCAGAGTTTCTCCTTGCAAGATATGGTGGAAAAGCTTTTGGCTGAGTGTAGAGCGGCAAGACACGCAGAAGACGCAGATACGCAGCTCTCCGAAGCTAAGTGCCGGTCCCGGGCTTCTTTCGGCACAAACCGCTCTCAGGAGCTCCCTGCGCTCGCCACAATGCTCTGTGTGCGAAGAAGCCGCTTCTTCGCCTGCGGGAGAATCGGCGAGCGGCAGCTTCCCAAAGGCGAAGATGCAAGCTGCAGCACACAGGCACAGTGTGGGCAGCATTCAGACTTAGAGAAAACAGTACTTTACCACTCTCCTGCCTTTTCCATGGTTATTCTATTGGAAAAGAACGAGTTTTGGACAACTACCTTTCATTCTTGCCAAACTCTTTGCAGACCCCCGTGCAAGCTTTAGAACAAGATTTTGGATGTTTTCTTTCCTGGCAGAGTTTCTCCTTGCAAGATATGGTGGAAAAGCTTTTTGCTGAGTGTAGAGCGGCAAGACACGCAGAAGACGCAGATACGCAGCTCTCCGAAGCTAAGTGCCGGTCCCGGGCTTCTTTCGGCACAAACCGCTCTCAGGAGCTCCCTGCGCTCGCCACAATGCTCTGTGTGCGAAGAAGCCGCTTCTTCGCCTGCGGGAGAATCGGCGAGCGGCAGCTTCCCAAAGGCGAAGATGCAAGCTGCAGCACACAGGCACAGTGTGGGCAGCATTCAGACTTAGAGAAAACAGTACTTTACCACTCTCCTGCCTTTTCCATGGTTATTCTATTGGAAAAGAACGAGTTTTGGACAACTACCTTTCATTCTTGCCAAACTCTTTGCAGACCCCCGTGCAAGCTTTAGAACAAGATTTTGGATGTTTTCTTTCCTGGCAGAGTTTCTCCTTGCAAGATATGGTGGAAAAGCTTTTTGCTGAGTGTAGAGCGGCAAGACACGCAGAAGACGCAGATACGCAGCTCTCCGAAGCTAAGTGCCGGTCCCGGGCTTCTTTCGGCACAAACCGCTCTCAGGAGCTCCCTGCGCTCGCCACAATGCTCTGTGTGCGAAGAAGCCGCTTCTTCGCCTGCGGGAGAATCGGCGAGCGGCAGCTTCCCAAAGGCGAAGATGCAAGCTGCAGCACACAGGCACAGTGTGGGCAGCCTTCAGACTTAGAGAAAACAGTACTTTACCACTCTCCTGCCTTTTCCATGGTTATTCTATTGGAAAAGAACGAGTTTTGGACAACTACCTTTCATTCTTGCCAAACTCTTTGCAGACCTCCGTGCAAGCTTTAGAACAAGATTTTGGATGTTTTCTTTCCTGGCAGAGTTTCTCCTTGCAAGATATGGTGGAAATGCTTTTTGCTGAGTGTAGAGCGGCAAGACATGCAGAAGACGCAGATACGCAGCTCTCCGAAGCTAAGTGCCGGTCCCGGGCTTCTTTCGGCACAAACCGCTCTCAGGAGCTCCCTGCGCTCGCCACAATGCTCTGTGTGCGAAGAAGCCGCTTCTTCGCCTGCGGGAGAATCGGCGAGCGGCAGCTTCCCAAAGGCGAAGATGCAAGCTGCAGCACACAGGCACAGTGTGGGCAGCCTTCAGACTTAGAGAAAACAGTACTTTACCACTCTCCTGCCTTATCCATGGTTATTCTATTGGAAAAGAACGAGTTTTGGACAACTACCTTTCATTCTTGCCAAACTCTTTGCAGACCCCCGTGCAAGCTTTAGAACAAGATTTTGGATGTTTTCTTTCCTGGCAGAGTTTCTCCTTGCAAGATATGGTGGAAAAGCTTTTGGCTGAGTGTAGAGCGGCAAGACACGCAGAAGACGCAGATACGCAGCTCTCCGAAGCTAAGTGCCGGTCCCGGGCTTCTTTCGGCACAAACCGCTCTCAGGAGCTCCCTGCGCTCGCCACAATGCTCTGTGTGCGAAGAAGCCGCTTCTTCGCCTGCGGGAGAATCGGCGAGCGGCAGCTTCCCAAAGGCGAAGATGCAAGCTGCAGCACACAGGCACAGTGTGGGCAGCATTCAGACTTAGAGAAAACAGTACTTTACCACTCTCCTGCCTTTTCCATGGTTATTCTATTGGAAAAGAACGAGTTTTGGACAACTACCTTTCATTCTTGCCAAACTCTTTGCAGACCCCCGTGCAAGCTTTAGAACAAGATTTTGGATGTTTTCTTTCCTGGCAGAGTTTCTCCTTGCAAGATATGGTGGAAAAGCTTTTTGCTGAGTGTAGAGCGGCAAGACACGCAGAAGACGCAGATACGCAGCTCTCCGAAGCTAAGTGCCGGTCCCGGGCTTCTTTCGGCACAAACCGCTCTCAGGAGCTCCCTGCGCTCGCCACAATGCTCTGTGTGCGAAGAAGCCGCTTCTTCGCCTGCGGGAGAATCGGCGAGCGGCAGCTTCCCAAAGGCGAAGATGCAAGCTGCAGCACACAGGCACAGTGTGGGCAGCCTTCAGACTTAGAGAAAACAGTACTTTACCACTCTCCTGCCTTTTCCATGGTTATTCTATTGGAAAAGAACGAGTTTTGGACAACTACCTTTCATTCTTGCCAAACTCTTTGCAGACCTCCGTGCAAGCTTTAGAACAAGATTTTGGATGTTTTCTTTCCTGGCAGAGTTTCTCCTTGCAAGATATGGTGGAAATGCTTTTTGCTGAGTGTAGAGCGGCAAGACATGCAGAAGACGCAGATACGCAGCTCTCCGAAGCTAAGTGCCGGTCCCGGGCTTCTTTCGGCACAAACCGCTCTCAGGAGCTCCCTGCGCTCGCCACAATGCTCTGTGTGCGAAGAAGCCGCTTCTTCGCCTGCGGGAGAATCGGCGAGCGGCAGCTTCCCAAAGGCGAAGATGCAAGCTGCAGCACACAGGCACAGTGTGGGCAGCCTTCAGACTTAGAGAAAACAGTACTTTACCACTCTCCTGCCTTTTCCATGGTTATTCTATTGGAAAAGAACGAGTTTTGGACAACTACCTTTCATTCTTGCCAAACTCTTTGCAGACCCCCGTGCAAGCTTTAGAACAAGATTTTGGATGTTTTCTTTCCTGGCAGAGTTTCTCCTTGCAAGATATGGTGGAAAAGCTTTTTGCTGAGTGTAGAGCGGCAAGACACGCAGAAGACGCAGATACGCAGCTCTCCGAAGCTAAGTGCCGGTCCCGGGCTTCTTTCGGCACAAACCGCTCTCAGGAGCTCCCTGCGCTCGCCACAATGCTCTGTGTGCGAAGAAGCCGCTTCTTCGCCTCCGGGAGAATCGGCGAGCGGCAGCTTCCCAAAGGCGAAGATGCAAGCTGCAGCACGCAGGCACAGTGTGGGCAGCCTTCAGACTTAGAGAAAACAGTACTTTACCACTCTCCTGCCTTTTCCATGGTTATTCTATTGGAAAAGAACGAGTTTTGGACAACTACCTTTCATTCTTGCCAAACTCTTTGCAGACCTCCGTGCAAGCTTTAGAACAAGATTTTGGATGTTTTCTTCCCTGGCAGAGTTTCTCCTTGCAAGATATGGTGAAAAAGCTTTTGGCTGAGTGTTGAGAAGCAAGACACGCAGAAGACACAGATACGCAGCTCTCCGAAGCTAAGTGCCGGTCCTGGGCTTCTTTCGGCACAAACCGCTCTCAGGAGCTCCCTGCGCTCGCCACAATGCTCTGTGTGTGAAGAAGCCGCTTCTTCGCCTGCGGGAGAATCGGCGAGCGGCAGCTTCCCAAAGGCGAAGATGCAAGCTGCAGCACACAGGCACAGTGTGGGCAGCCTTCAGACTTAGAGAAAACAGTACTTTACCACTCTCCTGCCTTATCCATGTTTATTCTATTGGAAAAGAACGAGTTTTGGACAACTACCTTTCATTCTTGCCAAACTCTTTGCAGACCCCCGTGCAAGCTTTAGAACAAGATTTTGGATGTTTTCTTTCCTGGCAGAGTTTCTCCTTGCAAGATATGGTGGAAAAGCTTTTGGCTGAGTGTAGAGCGGCAAGACACGCAGAAGACGCAGATACGCAGCTCTCCGAAGCTAAGTGCCGGTCCCGGGCTTCTTTCGGCACAAACCGCTCTCAGGAGCTCCCTGCGCTCGCCACAATGCTCTGTGTGCGAAGAAGCCGCTTCTTCGCCTGCGGGAGAATCGGCGAGCGGCAGCTTCCCAAAGGCGAAGATGCAAGCTGCAGCACACAGGCACAGTGTGGGCAGCATTCAGACTTAGAGAAAACAGTACTTTACCACTCTCCTGCCTTTTCCATGGTTATTCTATTGGAAAAGAACGAGTTTTGGACAACTACCTTTCATTCTTGCCAAACTCTTTGCAGACCCCCGTGCAAGCTTTAGAACAAGATTTTGGATGTTTTCTTTCCTGGCAGAGTTTCTCCTTGCAAGATATGGTGGAAAAGCTTTTTGCTGAGTGTAGAGCGGCAAGACACGCAGAAGACGCAGATACGCAGCTCTCCGAAGCTAAGTGCCGGTCCCGGGCTTCTTTCGGCACAAACCGCTCTCAGGAGCTCCCTGCGCTCGCCACAATGCTCTGTGTGCGAAGAAGCCGCTTCTTCGCCTGCGGGAGAATCGGCGAGCGGCAGCTTCCCAAAGGCGAAGATGCAAGCTGCAGCACACAGGCACAGTGTGGGCAGCATTCAGACTTAGAGAAAACAGTACTTTACCACTCTCCTGCCTTTTCCATGGTTATTCTATTGGAAAAGAACGAGTTTTGGACAACTACCTTTCATTCTTGCCAAACTCTTTGCAGACCCCCGTGCAAGCTTTAGAACAAGATTTTGGATGTTTTCTTTCCTGGCAGAGTTTCTCCTTGCAAGATATGGTGGAAAAGCTTTTTGCTGAGTGTAGAGCGGCAAGACACGCAGAAGACGCAGATACGCAGCTCTCCGAAGCTAAGTGCCGGTCCCGGGCTTCTTTCGGCACAAACCGCTCTCAGGAGCTCCCTGCGCTCGCCACAATGCTCTGTGTGCGAAGAAGCCGCTTCTTCGCCTGCGGGAGAATCGGCGAGCGGCAGCTTCCCAAAGGCGAAGATGCAAGCTGCAGCACACAGGCACAGTGTGGGCAGCCTTCAGACTTAGAGAAAACAGTACTTTACCACTCTCCTGCCTTTTCCATGGTTATTCTATTGGAAAAGAACGAGTTTTGGACAACTACCTTTCATTCTTGCCAAACTCTTTGCAGACCTCCGTGCAAGCTTTAGAACAAGATTTTGGATGTTTTCTTTCCTGGCAGAGTTTCTCCTTGCAAGATATGGTGGAAATGCTTTTTGCTGAGTGTAGAGCGGCAAGACATGCAGAAGACGCAGATACGCAGCTCTCCGAAGCTAAGTGCCGGTCCCGGGCTTCTTTCGGCACAAACCGCTCTCAGGAGCTCCCTGCGCTCGCCACAATGCTCTGTGTGCGAAGAAGCCGCTTCTTCGCCTGCGGGAGAATCGGCGAGCGGCAGCTTCCCAAAGGCGAAGATGCAAGCTGCAGCACACAGGCACAGTGTGGGCAGCCTTCAGACTTAGAGAAAACAGTACTTTACCACTCTCCTGCCTTTTCCATGGTTATTCTATTGGAAAAGAACGAGTTTTGGACAACTACCTTTCATTCTTGCCAAACTCTTTGCAGACCCCCGTGCAAGCTTTAGAACAAGATTTTGGATGTTTTCTTTCCTGGCAGAGTTTCTCCTTGCAAGATATGGTGGAAAAGCTTTTGGCTGAGTGTAGAGCGGCAAGACACGCAGAAGACGCAGATACGCAGCTCTCCGAAGCTAAGTGCCGGTCCCGGGCTTCTTTCGGCACAAACCGCTCTCAGGAGCTCCCTGCGCTCGCCACAATGCTCTGTGTGCGAAGAAGCCGCTTCTTCGCCTCCGGGAGAATCGGCGAGCGGCAGCTTCCCAAAGGCGAAGATGCAAGCTGCAGCACGCAGGCACAGTGTGGGCAGCCTTCAGACTTAGAGAAAACAGTACTTTACCACTCTCCTGCCTTTTCCATGGTTATTCTATTGGAAAAGAACGAGTTTTGGACAACTACCTTTCATTCTTGCCAAACTCTTTGCAGACCTCCGTGCAAGCTTTAGAACAAGATTTTGGATGTTTTCTTCCCTGGCAGAGTTTCTCCTTGCAAGATATGGTGAAAAAGCTTTTGGCTGAGTGTTGAGAAGCAAGACACGCAGAAGACACAGATACGCAGCTCTCCGAAGCTAAGTGCCGGTCCTGGGCTTCTTTCGGCACAAACCGCTCTCAGGAGCTCCCTGCGCTCGCCACAATGCTCTGTGTGTGAAGAAGCCGCTTCTTCGCCTGCGGGAGAATCGGCGAGCGGCAGCTTCCCAAAGGCGAAGATGCAAGCTGCAGCACACAGGCACAGTGTGGGCAGCCTTCAGACTTAGAGAAAACAGTACTTTACCACTCTCCTGCCTTATCCATGTTTATTCTATTGGAAAAGAACGAGTTTTGGACAACTACCTTTCATTCTTGCCAAACTCTTTGCAGACCCCCGTGCAAGCTTTAGAACAAGATTTTGGATGTTTTCTTTCCTGGCAGAGTTTCTCCTTGCAAGATATGGTGGAAAAGCTTTTGGCTGAGTGTAGAGCGGCAAGACACGCAGAAGACGCAGATACGCAGCTCTCCGAAGCTAAGTGCCGGTCCCGGGCTTCTTTCGGCACAAACCGCTCTCAGGAGCTCCCTGCGCTCGCCACAATGCTCTGTGTGCGAAGAAGCCGCTTCTTCGCCTGCGGGAGAATCGGCGAGCGGCAGCTTCCCAAAGGCGAAGATGCAAGCTGCAGCACACAGGCACAGTGTGGGCAGCATTCAGACTTAGAGAAAACAGTACTTTACCACTCTCCTGCCTTTTCCATGGTTATTCTATTGGAAAAGAACGAGTTTTGGACAACTACCTTTCATTCTTGCCAAACTCTTTGCAGACCCCCGTGCAAGCTTTAGAACAAGATTTTGGATGTTTTCTTTCCTGGCAGAGTTTCTCCTTGCAAGATATGGTGGAAAAGCTTTTTGCTGAGTGTAGAGCGGCAAGACACGCAGAAGACGCAGATACGCAGCTCTCCGAAGCTAAGTGCCGGTCCCGGGCTTCTTTCGGCACAAACCGCTCTCAGGAGCTCCCTGCGCTCGCCACAATGCTCTGTGTGCGAAGAAGCCGCTTCTTCGCCTGCGGGAGAATCGGCGAGCGGCAGCTTCCCAAAGGCGAAGATGCAAGCTGCAGCACACAGGCACAGTGTGGGCAGCATTCAGACTTAGAGAAAACAGTACTTTACCACTCTCCTGCCTTTTCCATGGTTATTCTATTGGAAAAGAACGAGTTTTGGACAACTACCTTTCATTCTTGCCAAACTCTTTGCAGACCCCCGTGCAAGCTTTAGAACAAGATTTTGGATGTTTTCTTTCCTGGCAGAGTTTCTCCTTGCAAGATATGGTGGAAAAGCTTTTTGCTGAGTGTAGAGCGGCAAGACACGCAGAAGACGCAGATACGCAGCTCTCCGAAGCTAAGTGCCGGTCCCGGGCTTCTTTCGGCACAAACCGCTCTCAGGAGCTCCCTGCGCTCGCCACAATGCTCTGTGTGCGAAGAAGCCGCTTCTTCGCCTGCGGGAGAATCGGCGAGCGGCAGCTTCCCAAAGGCGAAGATGCAAGCTGCAGCACACAGGCACAGTGTGGGCAGCCTTCAGACTTAGAGAAAACAGTACTTTACCACTCTCCTGCCTTTTCCATGGTTATTCTATTGGAAAAGAACGAGTTTTGGACAACTACCTTTCATTCTTGCCAAACTCTTTGCAGACCTCCGTGCAAGCTTTAGAACAAGATTTTGGATGTTTTCTTTCCTGGCAGAGTTTCTCCTTGCAAGATATGGTGGAAAAGCTTTTTGCTGAGTGTAGAGCAGCAAGACACGCAGAAGACGCAGATACGCAGCTCTCCGAAGCTAAGTGCCGGTCCCGGGCTTCTTTCGGCACAAACCGCTCTCAGGAGCTCCCTGCGCTCGCCACAATGCTCTGTGTGCGAAGAAGCCGCTTCTTCGCCTGCGGGAGAATCGGCGAGCGGCAGCTTCCCAAAGGCGAAGATGCAAGCTGCAGCACACAGGCACAGTGTGGGCAGCCTTCAGACTTAGAGAAAACAGTACTTTACCACTCTCCTGCCTTTTCCATGGTTATTCTATTGGAAAAGAACGAGTTTTGGACAACTACCTTTCATTCTTGCCAAACTCTTTGCAGACCCCCGTGCAAGCTTTAGAACAAGATTTTGGATGTTTTCTTTCCTGGCAGAGTTTCTCCTTGCAAGATATGGTGGAAAAGCTTTTTGCTGAGTGTAGAGCGGCAAGACACGCAGAAGACGCAGATACGCAGCTCTCCGAAGCTAAGTGCCGGTCCCGGGCTTCTTTCGGCACAAACCGCTCTCAGGAGCTCCCTGCGCTCGCCACAATGCTCTGTGTGCGAAGAAGCCGCTTCTTCGCCTCCGGGAGAATCGGCGAGCGGCAGCTTCCCAAAGGCGAAGATGCAAGCTGCAGCACGCAGGCACAGTGTGGGCAGCCTTCAGACTTAGAGAAAACAGTACTTTACCACTCTCCTGCCTTTTCCATGGTTATTCTATTGGAAAAGAACGAGTTTTGGACAACTACCTTTCATTCTTGCCAAACTCTTTGCAGACCTCCGTGCAAGCTTTAGAACAAGATTTTGGATGTTTTCTTCCCTGGCAGAGTTTCTCCTTGCAAGATATGGTGAAAAAGCTTTTGGCTGAGTGTTGAGAAGCAAGACACGCAGAAGACACAGATACGCAGCTCTCCGAAGCTAAGTGCCGGTCCTGGGCTTCTTTCGGCACAAACCGCTCTCAGGAGCTCCCTGCGCTCGCCACAATGCTCTGTGTGTGAAGAAGCCGCTTCTTCGCCTGCGGGAGAATCGGCGAGCGGCAGCTTCCCAAAGGCGAAGATGCAAGCTGCAGCACACAGGCACAGTGTGGGCAGCCTTCAGACTTAGAGAAAACAGTACTTTACCACTCTCCTGCCTTATCCATGTTTATTCTATTGGAAAAGAACGAGTTTTGGACAACTACCTTTCATTCTTGCCAAACTCTTTGCAGACCCCCGTGCAAGCTTTAGAACAAGATTTTGGATGTTTTCTTTCCTGGCAGAGTTTCTCCTTGCAAGATATGGTGGAAAAGCTTTTGGCTGAGTGTAGAGCGGCAAGACACGCAGAAGACGCAGATACGCAGCTCTCCGAAGCTAAGTGCCGGTCCCGGGCTTCTTTCGGCACAAACCGCTCTCAGGAGCTCCCTGCGCTCGCCACAATGCTCTGTGTGCGAAGAAGCCGCTTCTTCGCCTCCGGGAGAATCGGCGAGCGGCAGCTTCCCAAAGGCGAAGATGCAAGCTGCAGCACACAGGCACAGTGTGGGCAGCATTCAGACTTAGAGAAAACAGTACTTTACCACTCTCCTGCCTTTTCCATGGTTATTCTATTGGAAAAGAACGAGTTTTGGACAACTACCTTTCATTCTTGCCAAACTCTTTGCAGACCCCCGTGCAAGCTTTAGAACAAGATTTTGGATGTTTTCTTTCCTGGCAGAGTTTCTCCTTGCAAGATATGGTGGAAAAGCTTTTTGCTGAGTGTAGAGCGGCAAGACACGCAGAAGACGCAGATACGCAGCTCTCCGAAGCTAAGTGCCGGTCCCGGGCTTCTTTCGGCACAAACCGCTCTCAGGAGCTCCCTGCGCTCGCCACAATGCTCTGTGTGCGAAGAAGCCGCTTCTTCGCCTCCGGGAGAATCGGCGAGCGGCAGCTTCCCAAAGGCGAAGATGCAAGCTGCAGCACACAGGCACAGTGTGGGCAGCCTTCAGACTTAGAGAAAACAGTACTTTACCACTCTCCTGCCTTTTCCATGGTTATTCTATTGGAAAAGAACGAGTTTTGGACAACTACCTTTCATTCTTGCCAAACTCTTTGCAGACCCCCGTGCAAGCTTTAGAACAAGATTTTGGATGTTTTCTTTCCTGGCAGAGTTTCTCCTTGCAAGATATGGTGGAAAAGCTTTTTGCTGAGTGTAGAGCGGCAAGACACGCAGAAGACGCAGATACGCAGCTCTCCGAAGCTAAGTGCCGGTCCCGGGCTTCTTTCGGCACAAACCGCTCTCAGGAGCTCCCTGCGCTCACCACAATGCTCTGTGTGCGAAGAAGCCGCTTCTTCGCCTCCGGGAGAATCGGCGAGCGGCAGCTTCCCAAAGGCGAAGATGCAAGCTGCAGCACGCAGGCACAGTGTGGGCAGCCTTCAGACTTAGAGAAAACAGTACTTTACCACTCTCCTGCCTTTTCCATGGTTATTCTATTGGAAAAGAACGAGTTTTGGACAACTACCTTTCATTCTTGCCAAACTCTTTGCAGACCTCCGTGCAAGCTTTAGAACAAGATTTTGGATGTTTTCTTCCCTGGCAGAGTTTCTCCTTGCAAGATATGGTGAAAAAGCTTTTGGCTGAGTGTTGAGAAGCAAGACACGCAGAAGACACAGATACGCAGCTCTCCGAAGCTAAGTGCCGGTCCTGGGCTTCTTTCGGCACAAACCGCTCTCAGGAGCTCCCTGCGCTCGCCACAATGCTCTGTGTGTGAAGAAGCCGCTTCTTCGCCTCCGGGAGAATCGGCGAGCGGCAGCTTCCCAAAGGCGAAGATGCAAGCTGCAGCACACAGGCACAGTGTGGGCAGCCTTCAGACTTAGAGAAAACAGTACTTTACCACTCTCCTGCCTTATCCATGTTTATTCTATTGGAAAAGAACGAGTTTTGGACAACTACCTTTCATTCTTGCCAAACTCTTTGCAGACCCCCGTGCAAGCTTTAGAACAAGATTTTGGATGTTTTCTTTCCTGGCAGAGTTTCTCCTTGCAAGATATGGTGGAAAAGCTTTTGGCTGAGTGTAGAGCGGCAAGACACGCAGAAGACGCAGATACGCAGCTCTCCGAAGCTAAGTGCCGGTCCCGGGCTTCTTTCGGCACAAACCGCTCTCAGGAGCTCCCTGCGCTCGCCACAATGCTCTGTGTGCGAAGAAGCCGCTTCTTCGCCTCCGGGAGAATCGGCGAGCGGCAGCTTCCCAAAGGCGAAGATGCAAGCTGCAGCACACAGGCACAGTGTGGGCAGCATTCAGACTTAGAGAAAACAGTACTTTACCACTCTCCTGCCTTTTCCATGGTTATTCTATTGGAAAAGAACGAGTTTTGGACAACTACCTTTCATTCTTGCCAAACTCTTTGCAGACCCCCGTGCAAGCTTTAGAACAAGATTTTGGATGTTTTCTTTCCTGGCAGAGTTTCTCCTTGCAAGATATGGTGGAAAAGCTTTTTGCTGAGTGTAGAGCGGCAAGACACGCAGAAGACGCAGATACGCAGCTCTCCGAAGCTAAGTGCCGGTCCCGGGCTTCTTTCGGCACAAACCGCTCTCAGGAGCTCCCTGCGCTCGCCACAATGCTCTGTGTGCGAAGAAGCCGCTTCTTCGCCTCCGGGAGAATCGGCGAGCGGCAGCTTCCCAAAGGCGAAGATGCAAGCTGCAGCACACAGGCACAGTGTGGGCAGCCTTCAGACTTAGAGAAAACAGTACTTTACCACTCTCCTGCCTTTTCCATGGTTATTCTATTGGAAAAGAACGAGTTTTGGACAACTACCTTTCATTCTTGCCAAACTCTTTGCAGACCTGCGTGCAAGCTTTAGAACAAGATTTTGGATGTTTTCTTTCCTGGCAGAGTTTCTCCTTGCAAGATATGGTGGAAAAGCTTTTTGCTGAGTGTAGAGCGGCAAGACACGCAGAAGACGCAGATACGCAGCTCTCCGAAGCTAAGTGCCGGTCCCGGGCTTCTTTCGGCACAAACCGCTCTCAGGAGCTCCCTGCGCTCGCCACAATGCTCTGTGTGCGAAGAAGCCGCTTCTTCGCCTCCGGGAGAATCGGCGAGCGGCAGCTTCCCAAAGGCGAAGATGCAAGCTGCAGCACGCAGGCACAGTGTGGGCAGCCTTCAGACTTAGAGAAAACAGTACTTTACCACTCTCCTGCCTTATCCATGGTTATTCTATTGGAAAAGAACGAGTTTTGGACAACTACCTTTCATTCTTGCCAAACTCTTTGCAGACCCCCGTGCAAGCTTTAGAACAAGATTTTGGATGTTTTCTTTCCTGGCAGAGTTTCTCCTTGCAAGATATGGTGGAAAAGCTTTTGGCTGAGTGTAGAGCGGCAAGACACGCAGAAGACGCAGATACGCAGCTCTCCGAAGCTAAGTGCCGGTCCCGGGCTTCTTTCGGCACAAACCGCTCTCAGGAGCTCCCTGCGCTCGCCACAATGCTCTGTGTGCGAAGAAGCCGCTTCTTCGCCTCCGGGAGAATCGGCGAGCGGCAGCTTCCCAAAGGCGAAGATGCAAGCTGCAGCACACAGGCACAGTGTGGGCAGCCTTCAGACTTAGAGAAAACAGTACTTTACCACTCTCCTGCCTTTTCCATGGTTATTCTATTGGAAAAGAACGAGTTTTGGACAACTACCTTTCATTCTTGCCAAACTCTTTGCAGACCTCCGTGCAAGCTTTAGAACAAGATTTTCGATGTTTTCTTTCCTGGCAGAGTTTCTCCTTGCAAGATATGGTGGAAAATCTTTTGGCTGAGTGTTGAGAAGCAAGACACGCAGAAGACACAGATACGCAGCTCTCCGTAGCTAAGTGCCGGTCCTGGGCTTCTTTCGGCACAAACCGCTCTCAGGAGCTCCCTGCGCTCGCCACAATGCTCTGTGTGTGAAGAAGCCGCTTCTTCGCCTCCGGGAGAATCGGCGAGCGGCAGCTTCCCAAAGGCGAAGATGCAAGCTGCAGCACACAGGCACAGTGTGGGCAGCCTTCAGACTTAGAGAAAACAGTACTTTACCACTCTCCTGCCTTTTCCATGGTTATTCTATTGGAAAAGAACGAGTTTTGGACAACTACCTTTCATTCTTGCCAAACTCTTTGCAGACCTGCGTGCAAGCTTTAGAACAAGATTTTGGATGTTTTCTTTCCTGGCAGAGTTTCTCCTTGCAAGATATGGTGGAAAAGCTTTTTGCTGAGTGTAGAGCGGCAAGACACGCAGAAGACGCAGATACGCAGCTCTCCGAAGCTAAGTGCCGGTCCCGGGCTTCTTTCGGCACAAACCGCTCTCAGGAGCTCCCTGCGCTCGCCACAATGCTCTGTGTGCGAAGAAGCCGCTTCTTCGCCTGCGGGAGAATCGGCGAGCGGCAGCTTCCCAAAGGCGAAGATGCAAGCTGCAGCACGCAGGCACAGTGTGGGCAGCCTTCAGACTTAGAGAAAACAGTACTTTACCACTCTCCTGCCTTATCCATGGTTATTCTATTGGAAAAGAACGAGTTTTGGACAACTACCTTTCATTCTTGCCAAACTCTTTGCAGACCCCCGTGCAAGCTTTAGAACAAGATTTTGGATGTTTTCTTTCCTGGCAGAGTTTCTCCTTGCAAGATATGGTGGAAAAGCTTTTGGCTGAGTGTAGAGCGGCAAGACACGCAGAAGACGCAGATACGCAGCTCTCCGAAGCTAAGTGCCGGTCCCGGGCTTCTTTCGGCACAAACCGCTCTCAGGAGCTCCCTGCGCTCGCCACAATGCTCTGTGTGCGAAGAAGCCGCTTCTTCGCCTCCGGGAGAATCGGCGAGCGGCAGCTTCCCAAAGGCGAAGATGCAAGCTGCAGCACACAGGCACAGTGTGGGCAGCCTTCAGACTTAGAGAAAACAGTACTTTACCACTCTCCTGCCTTTTCCATGGTTATTCTATTGGAAAAGAACGAGTTTTGGACAACTACCTTTCATTCTTGCCAAACTCTTTGCAGACCCCCATGCAAGCTTTAGAACAAGATTTTGGATGTTTTCTTTCCTGGCAGAGTTTCTCCTTGCAAGATATGGTGGAAAAGCTTTTGGCTGAGTGTAGAGCGGCAAGACACGCAGAAGACGCAGATACGCAGCTCTCCGAAGCTAAGTGCCGGTCCCGGGCTTCTTTCGGCACAAACCGCTCTCAGGAGCTCCCTGCGCTCGCCACAATGCTCTGTGTGCGAAGAAGCCGCTTCTTCGCCTGCGGGAGAGTCGGTGAGCGGCAGCTTCCCAAAGGCGAAGATGCAAGCTGCAGCACACAGGCAAGTGTGGGCAGCCTTCAGACTTAGAGAAAACAGTACTTTACCACTCTCCTGCCTTTTCCATGGTTATTCTATTGGAAAAGAACGAGTTTTGGACAACTACCTTTCATTCTTGCCAAACTCTTTGCAGACCCCCGTGCAAGCTTTAGAACAAGATTTTGGATGTTTTCTTTCCTGGCAGAGTTTCTCCTTGCAAGATATGGTGGAAAAGCTTTTTGCTGAGTGTAGAGCGGCAAGACACGCAGAAGACGCAGATACGCAGCTCTCCGAAGCTAAGTGCCGGTCCCGGGCTTCTTTCGGCACAAACCGCTCTCAGGAGCTCCCTGCGCTCGCCACAATGCTCTGTGTGCGAAGAAGCCGCTTCTTCGCCTCCGGGAGAATCGGCGAGCGGCAGCTTCCCAAAGGCGAAGATGCAAGCTGCAGCACGCAGGCACAGTGTGGGCAGCCTTCAGACTTAGAGAAAACAGTACTTTACCACTCTCCTGCCTTTTCCATGGTTATTCTATTGGAAAAGAACGAGTTTTGGACAACTACCTTTCATTCTTGCCAAACTCTTTGCAGACCTCCGTGCAAGCTTTAGAACAAGATTTTGGATGTTTTCTTCCCTGGCAGAGTTTCTCCTTGCAAGATATGGTGAAAAAGCTTTTGGCTGAGTGTTGAGAAGCAAGACACGCAGAAGACACAGATACGCAGCTCTCCGAAGCTAAGTGCCGGTCCTGGGCTTCTTTCGGCACAAACCGCTCTCAGGAGCTCCCTGCGCTCGCCACAATGCTCTGTGTGTGAAGAAGCCGCTTCTTCGCCTGCGGGAGAATCGGCGAGCGGCAGCTTCCCAAAGGCGAAGATGCAAGCTGCAGCACACAGGCACAGTGTGGGCAGCCTTCAGACTTAGAGAAAACAGTACTTTACCACTCTCCTGCCTTATCCATGTTTATTCTATTGGAAAAGAACGAGTTTTGGACAACTACCTTTCATTCTTGCCAAACTCTTTGCAGACCCCCGTGCAAGCTTTAGAACAAGATTTTGGATGTTTTCTTTCCTGGCAGAGTTTCTCCTTGCAAGATATGGTGGAAAAGCTTTTGGCTGAGTGTAGAGCGGCAAGACACGCAGAAGACGCAGATACGCAGCTCTCCGAAGCTAAGTGCCGGTCCCGGGCTTCTTTCGGCACAAACCTCTCTCAGGAGCTCCCTGCGCTCGCCACAATGCTCTGTGTGCGAAGAAGCCGCTTCTTCGCCTCCGGGAGAATCGGCGAGCGGCAGCTTCCCAAAGGCGAAGATGCAAGCTGCAGCACACAGGCACAGTGTGGGCAGCCTTCAGACTTAGAGAAAACAGTACTTTACCACTCTCCTGCCTTTTCCATGGTTATTCTATTGGAAAAGAACGAGTTTTGGACAACTACCTTTCATTCTTGCCAAACTCTTTGCAGACCTCCGTGCAAGCTTTAGAACAAGATTTTGGATGTTTTCTTTCCTGGCAGAGTTTCTCCTTGCAAGATATGGTGGAAAAGCTTTTTGCTGAGTGTAGAGCAGCAAGACACGCAGAAGACGCAGATACGCAGCTCTCCGAAGCTAAGTGCCGGTCCCGGGCTTCTTTCGGCACAAACCGCTCTCAGGAGCTCCCTGCGCTCGCCACAATGCTCTGTGTGCGAAGAAGCCGCTTCTTCGCCTGCGGGAGAATCGGCGAGCGGCAGCTTCCCAAAGGCGAAGATGCAAGCTGCAGCACACAGGCACAGTGTGGGCAGCCTTCAGACTTAGAGAAAACAGTACTTTACCACTCTCCTGCCTTTTCCATGGTTATTCTATTGGAAAAGAACGAGTTTTGGACAACTACCTTTCATTCTTGCCAAACTCTTTGCAGACCCCCGTGCAAGCTTTAGAACAAGATTTTGGATGTTTTCTTTCCTGGCAGAGTTTCTCCTTGCAAGATATGGTGGAAAAGCTTTTTGCTGAGTGTAGAGCGGCAAGACACGCAGAAGACGCAGATACGCAGCTCTCCGAAGCTAAGTGCCGGTCCCGGGCTTCTTTCGGCACAAACCGCTCTCAGGAGCTCCCTGCGCTCGCCACAATGCTCTGTGTGCGAAGAAGCCGCTTCTTCGCCTCCGGGAGAATCGGCGAGCGGCAGCTTCCCAAAGGCGAAGATGCAAGCTGCAGCACGCAGGCACAGTGTGGGCAGCCTTCAGACTTAGAGAAAACAGTACTTTACCACTCTCCTGCCTTTTCCATGGTTATTCTATTGGAAAAGAACGAGTTTTGGACAACTACCTTTCATTCTTGCCAAACTCTTTGCAGACCTCCGTGCAAGCTTTAGAACAAGATTTTGGATGTTTTCTTCCCTGGCAGAGTTTCTCCTTGCAAGATATGGTGGAAAAGCTTTTGGCTGAGTGTTGAGAAGCAAGACACGCAGAAGACACAGATACGCAGCTCTCCGAAGCTAAGTGCCGGTCCCGGGCTTCTTTCGGCACAAACCGCTCTCAGGAGCTCCCTGCGCTCGCCACAATGCTCTGTGTGCGAAGAAGCCGCTTCTTCGCCTCCGGGAGAATCGGCGAGCGGCAGCTTCCCAAAGGCGAAGATGCAAGCTGCAGCACGCAGGCACAGTGTGGGCAGCCTTCAGACTTAGAGAAAACAGTACTTTACCACTCTCCTGCCTTATCCATGGTTATTCTATTGGAAAAGAACGAGTTTTGGACAACTACCTTTCATTCTTGCCAAACTCTTTGCAGACCCCCGTGCAAGCTTTAGAACAAGATTTTGGATGTTTTCTTTCCTGGCAGAGTTTCTCCTTGCAAGATATGGTGGAAAAGCTTTTGGCTGAGTGTAGAGCGGCAAGACACGCAGAAGACGCAGATACGCAGCTCTCCGAAGCTAAGTGCCGGTCCCGGGCTTCTTTCGGCACAAACCGCTCTCAGGAGCTCCCTGCGCTCGCCACAATGCTCTGTGTGCGAAGAAGCCGCTTCTTCGCCTCCGGGAGAATCGGCGAGCGGCAGCTTCCCAAAGGCGAAGATGCAAGCTGCAGCACACAGGCACAGTGTGGGCAGCCTTCAGACTTAGAGAAAACAGTACTTTACCACTCTCCTGCCTTTTCCATGGTTATTCTATTGGAAAAGAACGAGTTTTGGACAACTACCTTTCATTCTTGCCAAACTCTTTGCAGACCTCCGTGCAAGCTTTAGAACAAGATTTTCGATGTTTTCTTTCCTGGCAGAGTTTCTCCTTGCAAGATATGGTGGAAAAGCTTTTGGCTGAGTGTAGAGCGGCAAGACACGCAGAAGACGCAGATACGCAGCTCTCCGAAGCTAAGTGCCGGTCCCGGGCTTCTTTCGGCACAAACCGCTCTCAGGAGCTCCCTGCGCTCGCCACAATGCTCTGTGTGCGAAGAAGCCGCTTCTTCGCCTCTGGGAGAATCGGCGAGCGGCAGCTTCCCAAAGGCGAAGATGCAAGCTGCAGCACACAGGCACAGTGTGGGCAGCCTTCAGACTTAGAGAAAACAGTACTTTACCACTCTCCTGCCTTTTCCATGGTTATTCTATTGGAAAAGAACGAGTTTTGGACAACTACCTTTCATTCTTGCCAAACTCTTTGCAGACCCCCATGCAAGCTTTAGAACAAGATTTTGGATGTTTTCTTTCCTGGCAGAGTTTCTCCTTGCAAGATATGGTGGAAAAGCTTTTGGCTGAGTGTAGAGCGGCAAGACACGCAGAAGACGCAGATACGCAGCTCTCCGAAGCTAAGTGCCGGTCCCGGGCTTCTTTCGGCACAAACCGCTCTCAGGAGCTCCCTGCGCTCGCCACAATGCTCTGTGTGCGAAGAAGCCGCTTCTTCGCCTGCGGGAGAGTCGGCGAGCGGCAGCTTCCAAAAGGCGAAGATGCAAGCTGCAGCACACAGGCAAGTGTGGGCAGCCTTCAGACTTAGAGAAAACAGTACTTTACCACTCTCCTGCCTTTTCCATGGTTATTCTATTGGAAAAGAACGAGTTTTGGACAACTACCTTTCATTCTTGCCAAACTCTTTGCAGACCCCCGTGCAAGCTTTAGAACAAGATTTTGGATGTTTTCTTTCCTGGCAGAGTTTCTCCTTGCAAGATATGGTGGAAAAGCTTTTTGCTGAGTGTAGAGCGGCAAGACACGCAGAAGACGCAGATACGCAGCTCTCCGAAGCTAAGTGCCGGTCCCGGGCTTCTTTCGGCACAAACCGCTCTCAGGAGCTCCCTGCGCTCGCCACAATGCTCTGTGTGCGAAGAAGCCGCTTCTTCGCCTCCGGGAGAATCGGCGAGCGGCAGCTTCCCAAAGGCGAAGATGCAAGCTGCAGCACACAGGCACAGTGTGGGCAGCATTCAGACTTAGAGAAAACAGTACTTTACCACTCTCCTGCCTTTTCCATGGTTATTCTATTGGAAAAGAACGAGTTTTGGACAACTACCTTTCATTCTTGCCAAACTCTTTGCAGACCCCCGTGCAAGCTTTAGAACAAGATTTTGGATGTTTTCTTTCCTGGCAGAGTTTCTCCTTGCAAGATATGGTGGAAAAGCTTTTGGCTGAGTGTAGAGCGGCAAGACACGCAGAAGACGCAGATACGCAGCTCTCCGAAGCTAAGTGCCGGTCCCGGGCTTCTTTCGGCACAAACCGCTCTCAGGAGCTCCCTGCGCTCGCCACAATGCTCTGTGTGCGAAGAAGCCGCTTCTTCGCCTCCGGGAGAATCGGCGAGCGGCAGCTTCCCAAAGGCGAAGATGCAAGCTGCAGCACACAGGCACAGTGTGGGCAGCCTTCAGACTTAGAGAAAACAGTACTTTACCACTCTCCTGCCTTTTCCATGGTTATTCTATTGGAAAAGAACGAGTTTTGGACAACTACCTTTCATTCTTGCCAAACTCTTTGCAGACCCCCGTGCAAGCTTTAGAACAAGATTTTGGATGTTTTCTTTCCTGGCAGAGTTTCTCCTTGCAAGATATGGTGGAAAAGCTTTTTGCTGAGTGTAGAGCGGCAAGACACGCAGAAGACGCGGATACGCAGCTCTCCGAAGCTAAGTGCCGGTCCCGGGCTTCTTTCGGCACAAACCGCTCTCAGGAGCTCCCTGCGCTCGCCACAATGCTCTGTGTGCGAAGAAGCCGCTTCTTCGCCTCCGGGAGAATCGGTGAGCGGCAGCTTCCCAAAGGCGAAGATGCAAGCTGCAGCACACAGGCACAGTGTGGGCAGCCTTCAGACTTAGAGAAAACAGTACTTTACCACTCTCCTGCCTTTTCCATGGTTATTCTATTGGAAAAGAACGAGTTTTGGACAACTACCTTTCATTCTTGCCAAACTCTTTGCAGACCCCCGTGCAAGCTTTAGAACAAGATTTTGGATGTTTTCTTTCCTGGCAGAGTTTCTCCTTGCAAGATATGGTGAAAAAGCTTTTTGCTGAGTGTAGAGCGGCAAGACACGCAGAAGACGCAGATACGCAGCTCTCCGAAGCTAAGTGCCGGTCCCGGGCTTCTTTCGGCACAAACCGCTCTCAGGAGCTCCCTGCGCTCGCCACAATGCTCTGTGTGCGAAGAAGCCGCTTCTTCGCCTCCGGGAGAATCGGCGAGCGGCAGCTTCCCAAAGGCGAAGATGCAAGCTGCAGCACACAGGCACAGTGTGGGCAGCCTTCAGACTTAGAGAAAACAGTACTTTACCACTCTCCTGCCTTTTCCATGGTTATTCTATTGGAAAAGAACGAGTTTTGGACAACTACCTTTCATTCTTGCCAAACTCTTTGCAGACCCCCGTGCAAGCTTTAGAACAAGATTTTGGATGTTTTCTTTCCTGGCAGAGTTTCTCCTTGCAAGATATGGTGGAAAAGCTTTTTGCTGAGTGTAGAGCGGCAAGACACGCAGAAGACGCAGATACGCAGCTCTCCGAAGCTAAGTGCCGGTCCCGGGCTTCTTTCGGCACAAACCGCTCTCAGGAGCTCCCTGCGCTCGCCACAATGCTCTGTGTGCGAAGAAGCCGCTTCTTCGCCTGCGGGAGAATCGGCGAGCGGCAGCTTCCCAAAGGCGAAGATGCAAGCTGCAGCACACAGGCACAGTGTGGGCAGCATTCAGACTTAGAGAAAACAGTACTTTACCACTCTCCTGCCTTTTCCATGGTTATTCTATTGGAAAAGAACGAGTTTTGGACAACTACCTTTCATTCTTGCCAAACTCTTTGCAGACCCCCGTGCAAGCTTTAGAACAAGATTTTGGATGTTTTCTTTCCTGGCAGAGTTTCTCCTTGCAAGATATGGTGGAAAAGCTTTTGGCTGAGTGTAGAGCGGCAAGACACGCAGAAGACGCAGATACGCAGCTCTCCGAAGCTAAGTGCCGGTCCCGGGCTTCTTTCGGCACAAACCGCTCTCAGGAGCTCCCTGCGCTCGCCACAATGCTCTGTGTGCGAAGAAGCCGCTTCTTCGCCTCCGGGAGAATCGGCGAGCGGCAGCTTCCCAAAGGCGAAGATGCAAGCTGCAGCACACAGGCACAGTGTGGGCAGCCTTCAGACTTAGAGAAAACAGTACTTTACCACTCTCCTGCCTTTTCCATGGTTATTCTATTGGAAAAGAACGAGGTTTGGACAACTACCTTTCATTCTTGCCAAACTCTTTGCAGACCCCCGTGCAAGCTTTAGAACAAGATTTTGGATGTTTTCTTTCCTGGCAGAGTTTCTCCTTGCAAGATATGGTGGAAAAGCTTTTTGCTGAGTGTAGAGCGGCAAGACACGCAGAAGACGCGGATACGCAGCTCTCCGAAGCTAAGTGCCGGTCCCGGGCTTCTTTCGGCACAAACCGCTCTCAGGAGCTCCCTGCGCTCGCCACAATGCTCTGTGTGCGAAGAAGCCGCTTCTTCGCCTCCGGGAGAATCGGCGAGCGGCAGCTTCCCAAAGGCGAAGATGCAAGCTGCAGCACACAGGCACAGTGTGGGCAGCATTCAGACTTAGAGAAAACAGTACTTTACCACTCTCCTGCCTTTTCCATGGTTATTCTATTGGAAAAGAACGAGTTTTGGACAACTACCTTTCATTCTTGCCAAACTCTTTGCAGACCCCCGTGCAAGCTTTAGAACAAGATTTTGGATGTTTTCTTTCCTGGCAGAGTTTCTCCTTGCAAGATATGGTGGAAAAGCTTTTGGCTGAGTGTAGAGCGGCAAGACACGCAGAAGACGCAGATACGCAGGTCTCCGAAGCTAAGTGCCGGTCCCGGGCTTCTTTCGGCACAAACCGCTCTCAGGAGCTCCCTGCGCTCGCCACAATGCTCTGTGTGCGAAGAAGCCGCTTCTTCGCCTGCGGGAGAGTCGGCGAGCGGCAGCTTCCCAAAGGCGAAGATGCAAGCTGCAGCACACAGGCACAGTGTGGGCAGCCTTCAGACTTAGAGAAAACAGTACTTTACCACTCTCCTGCCTTTTCCATGGTTATTCTATTGGAAAAGAACGAGGTTTGGACAACTACCTTTCATTCTTGCCAAACTCTTTGCAGACCCCCGTGCAAGCTTTAGAACAAGATTTTGGATGTTTTCTTTCCTGGCAGAGTTTCTCCTTGCAAGATATGGTGGAAAAGCTTTTGGCTGAGTGTAGAGCGGCAAGACACGCAGAAGACGCAGATACGCAGCTCTCCGAAGCTAAGTGCCGGTCCCGGGCTTCTTTCGGCACAAACCGCTCTCAGGAGCTCCCTGCGCTCGCCACAATGCTCTGTGTGCGAAGAAGCCGCTTCTTCGCCTCCGGGAGAATCGGCGAGCGGCAGCTTCCCAAAGGCGAAGATGCAAGCTGCAGCACACAGGCACAGTGTGGGCAGCCTTCAGACTTAGAGAAAACAGTACTTTACCACTCTCCTGCCTTTTCCATGGTTATTCTATTGGAAAAGAACGAGTTTTGGACAACTACCTTTCATTCTTGCCAAACTCTTTGCAGACCCCCGTGCAAGCTTTAGAACAAG
Organism: Molothrus aeneus; assembly: GCF_037042795.1. Classification (NCBI taxonomy): domain Eukaryota; kingdom Metazoa; phylum Chordata; class Aves; order Passeriformes; family Icteridae; genus Molothrus; species Molothrus aeneus. The sequence continues at coordinate 58,206 of NW_027098823.1, forward strand.
ATTTTGGATGTTTTCTTTCCTGGCAGAGTTTCTCCTTGCAAGATATGGTGGAAAAGCTTTTGGCTGAGTGTAGAGCGGCAAGACACGCAGAAGACGCAGATACGCAGCTCTCCGAAGCTAAGTGCCGGTCCCGGGCTTCTTTCGGCACAAACCGCTCTCAGGAGCTCCCTGCGCTCGCCACAATGCTCTGTGTGCGAAGAAGCCGCTTCTTCGCCTGCGGGAGAGTCGGCGAGCGGCAGCTTCCCAAAGGCGAAGATGCAAGCTGCAGCACACAGGCAAGTGTGGGCAGCCTTCAGACTTAGAGAAAACAGTACTTTACCACTCTCCTGCCTTTTCCATGGTTATTCTATTGGAAAAGAACGAGTTTTGGACAACTACCTTTCATTCTTGCCAAACTCTTTGCAGACCCGCGTGCAAGCTTTAGAACAAGATTTTGGATGTTTTCTTTCCTGGCAGAGTTTCTCCTTGCAAGATATGGTGGAAAAGCTTTTTGCTGAGTGTAGAGCGGCAAGACACGCAGAAGACGCAGATACGCAGCTCTCCGAAGCTAAGTGCCGGTCCCGGGCTTCTTTCGGCACAAACCGCTCTCAGGAGCTCCCTGCGCTCGCCACAATGCTCTGTGTGCGAAGAAGCCGCTTCTTCGCCTCCGGGAGAATCGGCGAGCGGCAGCTTCCCAAAGGCGAAGATGCAAGCTGCAGCACACAGGCACAGTGTGGGCAGCATTCAGACTTAGAGAAAACAGTACTTTACCACTCTCCTGCCTTTTCCATGGTTATTCTATTGGAAAAGAACGAGTTTTGGACAACTACCTTTCATTCTTGCCAAACTCTTTGCAGACCCCCGTGCAAGCTTTAGAACAAGATTTTGGATGTTTTCTTTCCTGGCAGAGTTTCTCCTTGCAAGATATGGTGGAAAAGCTTTTTGCTGAGTGTAGAGCGGCAAGACACGCAGAAGACGCAGATACGCAGCTCTCCGAAGCTAAGTGCCGGTCCCGGGCTTCTTTCGGCACAAACCGCTCTCAGGAGCTCCCTGCGCTCGCCACAATGCTCTGTGTGCGAAGAAGCCGCTTCTTCGCCTGCGGGAGAATCGGCGAGCGGCAGCTTCCCAAAGGCGAAGATGCAAGCTGCAGCACACAGGCACAGTGTGGGCAGCCTTCAGACTTAGAGAAAACAGTACTTTACCACTCTCCTGCCTTTTCCATGGTTATTCTATTGCCTTTTCCATGGTTATTCTATTGGAAAAGAACGAGTTTTGGACAACTACCTTTCATTCTTGCCAAACTCTTTGCAGACCCCCGTGCAAGCTTTAGAACAAGATTTTGGATGTTTTCTTTCCTGGCAGAGTTTCTCCTTGCAAGATATGGTGGAAAAGCTTTTTGCTGAGTGTAGAGCGGCAAGACACGCAGAAGACGCGGATACGCAGCTCTCCGAAGCTAAGTGCCGGTCCCGGGCTTCTTTCGGCACAAACCGCTCTCAGGAGCTCCCTGCGCTCGCCACAATGCTCTGTGTGCGAAGAAGCCGCTTCTTCGCCTGCGGGAGAATCGGCGAGCGGCAGCTTCCCAAAGGCGAAGATGCAAGCTGCAGCACACAGGCACAGTGTGGGCAGCATTCAGACTTAGAGAAAACAGTACTTTACCACTCTCCTGCCTTTTCCATGGTTATTCTATTGGAAAAGAACGAGTTTTGGACAACTACCTTTCATTCTTGCCAAACTCTTTGCAGACCCCCGTGCAAGCTTTAGAACAAGATTTTGGATGTTTTCTTTCCTGGCAGAGTTTCTCCTTGCAAGATATGGTGAAAAAGCTTTTTGCTGAGTGTAGAGCGGCAAGACACGCAGAAGACGCAGATACGCAGCTCTCCGAAGCTAAGTGCCGGTCCCGGGCTTCTTTCGGCACAAACCGCTCTCAGGAGCTCCCTGCGCTCGCCACAATGCTCTGTGTGCGAAGAAGCCGCTTCTTCGCCTCCGGGAGAATCGGCGAGCGGCAGCTTCCCAAAGGCGAAGATGCAAGCTGCAGCACACAGGCACAGTGTGGGCAGCCTTCAGACTTAGAGAAAACAGTACTTTACCACTCTCCTGCCTTTTCCATGGTTATTCTATTGGAAAAGAACGAGTTTTGGACAACTACCTTTCATTCTTGCCAAACTCTTTGCAGACCCCCGTGCAAGCTTTAGAACAAGATTTTGGATGTTTTCTTTCCTGGCAGAGTTTCTCCTTGCAAGATATGGTGGAAAAGCTTTTGGCTGAGTGTAGAGCGGCAAGACACGCAGAAGACGCAGATACGCAGCTCTCCGAAGCTAAGTGCCGGTCCCGGGCTTCTTTCGGCACAAACCGCTCTCAGGAGCTCCCTGCGCTCGCCACAATGCTCTGTGTGCGAAGAAGCCGCTTCTTCGCCTGCGGGAGAATCGGCGAGCGGCAGCTTCCCAAAGGCGAAGATTCAAGCTGCAGCACACAGGCACAATGTGGGAAGCCTTCAGACTTAGAGAAAACAGTACTTTACCACTCTCCTGCCTTATCCATGGTTATTATATTGGAAAAGAACGAGTTTTGGACAACTACCTTTCATTCTTGCCAAACTCTTTGCAGACCTGCGTGCAAGCTTTAGAACAAGATTTTGGATGTTTTCTTTCCTGGCAGAGTTTCTCCTTGCAAGATATGGTGAAAAAGCTTTTTGCTGAGTGTAGAGCGGCAAGACACGCAGAAGACACAGATACGCAGCTCTCCGAAGCTAAGTGCCGGTCCTGGGCTTCTTTCGGCACAAACCGCTCTCAGGAGCTCCCTGCGCTCGCCACAATGCTCTGTGTGTGAAGAAGCCGCTTCTTCGCCTCCGGGAGAATCGGCGAGCGGCAGCTTCCCAAAGGCGAAGATGCAAGCTGCAGCACACAGGCACAGTGTGGGCAGCATTCAGACTTAGAGAAAACAGTACTTTACCACTCTCCTGCCTTTTCCATGGTTATTCTATTGGAAAAGAACGAGTTTTGGACAACTACCTTTCATTCTTGCCAAACTCTTTGCAGACCCCCGTGCAAGCTTTAGAACAAGATTTTGGATGTTTTCTTTCCTGGCAGAGTTTCTCCTTGCAAGATATGGTGGAAAAGCTTTTGGCTGAGTGTAGAGCGGCAAGACACGCAGAAGACGCAGATACGCAGCTCTCCGAAGCTAAGTGCCGGTCCCGGGCTTCTTTCGGCACAAACCGCTCTCAGGAGCTCCCTGCGCCCTCCACAATGCTCTGTGTGCGAAGAAGCCGCTTCTTCGCCTCCGGGAGAATCGGCGAGCGGCAGCTTCCCAAAGGCGAAGATGCAAGCTGCAGCACACAGGCACAGTGTGGGCAGCATTCAGACTTAGAGAAAACAGTACTTTACCACTCTCCTGCCTTTTCCATGGTTATTCTATTGGAAAAGAACGAGTTTTGGACAACTACCTTTCATTCTTGCCAAACTCTTTGCAGACCCCCGTGCAAGCTTTAGAACAAGATTTTGGATGTTTTCTTTCCTGGCAGAGTTTCTCCTTGCAAGATATGGTGGAAAAGCTTTTTGCTGAGTGTAGAGCGGCAAGACACGCAGAAGACGCAGATACGCAGCTCTCCGAAGCTAAGTGCCGGTCCCGGGCTTCTTTCGGCACAAACTGCTCTCAGGAGCTCCCTGCGCTCGCCACAATGCTCTGTGTGCGAAGAAGCCGCTTCTTCGCCTCCGGGAGAATCGGCGAGCGGCAGCTTCCCAAAGGCGAAGATGCAAGCTGCAGCACACAGGCACAGTGTGGGCAGCCTTCAGACTTAGAGAAAACAGTACTTTACCACTCTCCTGCCTTTTCCATGGTTATTCTATTGGAAAAGAACGAGTTTTGGACAACTACCTTTCATTCTTGCCAAACTCTTTGCAGACCCCCGTGCAAGCTTTAGAACAAGATTTTGGATGTTTTCTTTCCTGGCAGAGTTTCTCCTTGCAAGATATGGTGGAAAAGCTTTTGGCTGAGTGTAGAGCGGCAAGACACGCAGAAGACGCAGATACGCAGCTCTCCGAAGCTAAGTGCCGGTCCCGGGCTTCTTTCGGCACAAACCGCTCTCAGGAGCTCCCTGCGCTTGCCACAATGCTCTGTGTGCGAAGAAGCCGCTTCTTCGCCTGCGGGAGAATCGGCGAGCGGCAGCTTCCCAAAGGCGAAGATGCAAGCTGCAGCACACAGGCACAGTGTGGGCAGCCTTCAGACTTAGAGAAAACAGTACTTTACCACTCTCCTGCCTTTTCCATGGTTATTCTATTGGAAAAGAACGAGTTTTGGACAACTACCTTTCATTCTTGCCAAACTCTTTGCAGACCCCCGTGCAAGCTTTAGAACAAGATTTTGGATGTTTTCTTTCCTGGCAGAGTTTCTCCTTGCAAGATATGGTGGAAAAGCTTTTGGCTGAGTGTAGAGCGGCAAGACACACAGAAGACGCAGATACGCAGCTCTCCGAAGCTAAGTGCCGGTCCCGGGCTTCTTTCGGCACAAACCGCTCTCAGGAGCTCCCTGCGCTCGCCACAATGCTCTGTGTGCGAAGAAGCCGCTTCTTCGCCTGCGGGAGAATCGGCGAGCGGCAGCTTCCCAAAGGCGAAGATGCAAGCTGCAGCACACAGGCACAATGTGGGAAGCCTTCAGACTTAGAGAAAACAGTACTTTACCACTCTCCTGCCTTATCCATGGTTATTATATTGGAAAAGAACGAGTTTTGGACAACTACCTTTCATTCTTGCCAAACTCTTTGCAGACCCCCGTGCAAGCTTTAGAACAAGATTTTGGATGTTTTCTTTCCTGGCAGAGTTTCTCCTTGCAAGATATGGTGGAAAAGCTTTTTGCTGAGTGTAGAGCGGCAAGACACGCAGAAGACGCAGATACGCAGCTCTCCGAAGCTAAGTGCCGGTCCCGGGCTTCTTTCGGCACAAACCGCTCTCAGGAGCTCCCTGCGCTCGCCACAATGCTCTGTGTGCGAAGAAGCCGCTTCTTCGCCTCCGGGAGAATCGGCGAGCGGCAGCTTCCCAAAGGCGAAGATGCAAGCTGCAGCACACAGGCAAGTGTGGGCAGCCTTCAGACTTAGAGAAAACAGTACTTTACCACTCTCCTGCCTTTTCCATGGTTATTCTATTGGAAAAGAACGAGTTTTGGACAACTACCTTTCATTCTTGCCAAACTCTTTGCAGACCCCCGTGCAAGCTTTAGAACAAGATTTTGGATGTTTTCTTTCCTGGCAGAGTTTCTCCTTGCAAGATATGGTGGAAAAGCTTTTTGCTGAGTGTAGAGCGGCAAGACACGCAGAAGACGCAGATACGCAGCTCTCCGAAGCTAAGTGCCGGTCCCGGGCTTCTTTCGGCACAAACCGCTCTCAGGAGCTCCCTGCGCTCGCCACAATGCTCTGTGTGCGAAGAAGCCGCTTCTTCGCCTGCGGGAGAATCGGCGAGCGGCAGCTTCCCAAAGGCGAAGATGCAAGCTGCAGCACACAGGCACAGTGTGGGCAGCATTCAGACTTAGAGAAAACAGTACTTTACCACTCTCCTGCCTTTTCCATGGTTATTCTATTGGAAAAGAACGAGTTTTGGACAACTACCTTTCATTCTTGCCAAACTCTTTGCAGACCCCCGTGCAAGCTTTAGAACAAGATTTTGGATGTTTTCTTTCCTGGCAGAGTTTCTCCTTGCAAGATATGGTGGAAAAGCTTTTTGCTGAGTGTAGAGCGGCAAGACACGCAGAAGACGCAGATACGCAGCTCTCCGAAGCTAAGTGCCGGTCCCGGGCTTCTTTCGGCACAAACCGCTCTCAGGAGCTCCCTGCGCTCGCCACAATGCTCTGTGTGCGAAGAAGCCGCTTCTTCGCCTGCGGGAGAATCGGCGAGCGGCAGCTTCCCAAAGGCGAAGATGCAAGCTGCAGCACACAGGCACAGTGTGGGCAGCCTTCAGACTTAGAGAAAACAGTACTTTACCACTCTCCTGCCTTTTCCATGGTTATTCTATTGGAAAAGAACGAGTTTTGGACAACTACCTTTCATTCTTGCCAAACTCTTTGCAGACCCCCGTGCAAGCTTTAGAACAAGATTTTGGATGTTTTCTTTCCTGGCAGAGTTTCTCCTTGCAAGATATGGTGGAAAAGCTTTTGGCTGAGTGTAGAGCGGCAAGACACGCAGAAGACGCAGATACGCAGCTCTCCGAAGCTAAGTGCCGGTCCCGGGCTTCTTTCGGCACAAACCTCTCTCAGGAGCTCCCTGCGCCCTCCACAATGCTCTGTGTGCGAAGAAGCCGCTTCTTCGCCTCCGGGAGAATCGGCGAGCGGCAGCTTCCCAAAGGCGAAGATGCAAGCTGCAGCACACAGGCACAGTGTGGGCAGCATTCAGACTTAGAGAAAACAGTACTTTACCACTCTCCTGCCTTTTCCATGGTTATTCTATTGGAAAAGAACGAGTTTTGGACAACTACCTTTCATTCTTGCCAAACTCTTTGCAGACCCCCGTGCAAGCTTTAGAACAAGATTTTGGATGTTTTCTTTCCTGGCAGAGTTTCTCCTTGCAAGATATGGTGGAAAAGCTTTTTGCTGAGTGTAGAGCGGCAAGACACGCAGAAGACGCAGATACGCAGCTCTCCGAAGCTACGTGCCGGTCCCGGGCTTCTTTCGGCAAAAACCGCTCTCAGGAGCTCCCTGCGCTCGCCACAATGCTCTGTGTGCGAAGAAGCCGCTTCTTCGCCTCCGGGAGAATCGGCGAGCGGCAGCTTCCCAAAGGCGAAGATGCAAGCTGCAGCACACAGGCACAGTGTGGGCAGCATTCAGACTTAGAGAAAACAGTACTTTACCACTCTCCTGCCTTTTCCATGGTTATTCTATTGGAAAAGAACGAGTTTTGGACAACTACCTTTCATTCTTGCCAAACTCTTTGCAGACCCCCGTGCAAGCTTTAGAACAAGATTTTGGATGTTTTCTTTCCTGGCAGAGTTTCTCCTTGCAAGATATGGTGGAAAAGCTTTTGGCTGAGTGTAGAGCGGCAAGACACGCAGAAGACGCAGATACGCAGCTCTCCGAAGCTAAGTGCCGGTCCCGGGCTTCTTTCGGCACAAACCGCTCTCAGGAGCTCCCTGCGCTCGCCACAATGCTCTGTGTGCGAAGAAGCCGCTTCTTCGCCTGCGGGAGAATCGGCGAGCGGCAGCTTCCCAAAGGCGAAGATGCAAGCTGCAGCACACAGGCACAATGTGGGAAGCCTTCAGACTTAGAGAAAACAGTACTTTACCACTCTCCTGCCTTATCCATGGTTATTATATTGGAAAAGAACGAGTTTTGGACAACTACCTTTCATTCTTGCCAAACTCTTTGCAGACCTGCGTGCAAGCTTTAGAACAAGATTTTGGATGTTTTCTTTCCTGGCAGAGTTTCTCCTTGCAAGATATGGTGAAAAAGCTTTTTGCTGAGTGTTGAGCGGCAAGACACGCAGAAGACACAGATACGCAGCTCTCCGAAGCTAAGTGCCGGTCCTGGGCTTCTTTCGGCACAAACCGCTCTCAGGAGCTCCCTGCGCTCGCCACAATGCTCTGTGTGTGAAGAAGCCGCTTCTTCGCCTGCGGGAGAATCGGCGAGCGGCAGCTTCCCAAAGGCGAAGATGCAAGCTGCAGCACACAGGCACAGTGTGGGCAGCATTCAGACTTAGAGAAAACAGTACTTTACCACTCTCCTGCCTTTTCCATGGTTATTCTATTGGAAAAGAACGAGTTTTGGACAACTACCTTTCATTCTTGCCAAACTCTTTGCAGACCCCCGTGCAAGCTTTAGAACAAGATTTTGGATGTTTTCTTTCCTGGCAGAGTTTCTCCTTGCAAGATATGGTGGAAAAGCTTTTGGCTGAGTGTAGAGCGGCAAGACACGCAGAAGACGCAGATACGCAGCTCTCCGAAGCTAAGTGCCGGTCCCGGGCTTCTTTCGGCACAAACCTCTCTCAGGAGCTCCCTGCGCCCTCCACAATGCTCTGTGTGCGAAGAAGCCGCTTCTTCGCCTCCGGGAGAATCGGCGAGCGGCAGCTTCCCAAAGGCGAAGATGCAAGCTGCAGCACACAGGCACAGTGTGGGCAGCCTTCAGACTTAGAGAAAACAGTACTTTACCACTCTCCTGCCTTTTCCATGGTTATTCTATTGGAAAAGAACGAGTTTTGGACAACTACCTTTCATTCTTGCCAAACTCTTTGCAGACCCCCGTGCAAGCTTTAGAAGAAGATTTTGGATGTTTTCTTTCCTGGCAGAGTTTCTCCTTGCAAGATATGGTGGAAAAGCTTTTTGCTGAGTGTAGAGCGGCAAGACACGCAGAAGACGCAGATACGCAGCTCTCCGAAGCTAAGTGCCGGTCCCGGGCTTCTTTCGGCACAAACCGCTCTCAGCAGCTCCCTGCGCTCGCCACAATGCTCTGTGTGCGAAGAAGCCGCTTCTTCGCCTCCGGGAGAATCGGCGAGCGGCAGCTTCCCAAAGGCGAAGATGCAAGCTGCAGCACACAGGCAAGTGTGGGCAGCCTTCAGACTTAGAGAAAACAGTACTTTACCACTCTCCTGCCTTTTCCATGGTTATTCTATTGGAAAAGAACGAGTTTTGGACAACTACCTTTCATTCTTGCCAAACTCTTTGCAGACCCCCGTGCAAGCTTTAGAACAAGATTTTGGATGTTTTCTTTCCTGGCAGAGTTTCTCCTTGCAAGATATGGTGGAAAAGCTTTTTGCTGAGTGTAGAGCGGCAAGACACGCAGAAGACGCAGATACGCAGCTCTCCGAAGCTAAGTGCCGGTCCCGGGCTTCTTTCGGCACAAACCGCTCTCAGGAGCTCCCTGCGCTCGCCACAATGCTCTGTGTGTGAAGAAGCCGCTTCTTCGCCTCCGGGAGAATCGGCGAGCGGCAGCTTGCCAAAGGCGAAGATGCAAGCTGCAGCACACAGGCACAGTGTGGGCAGCATTCAGACTTAGAGAAAACAGTACTTTACCACTCTCCTGCCTTTTCCATGGTTATTCTATTGGAAAAGAACGAGTTTTGGACAACTACCTTTCATTCTTGCCAAACTCTTTGCAGACCCCCGTGCAAGCTTTAGAACAAGATTTTGGATGTTTTCTTTCCTGGCAGAGTTTCTCCTTGCAAGATATGGTGGAAAAGCTTTTTGCTGAGTGTAGAGCGGCAAGACACGCAGAAGACGCAGATACGCAGCTCTCCGAAGCTAAGTGCCGGTCCCGGGCTTCTTTCGGCACAAACCGCTCTCAGGAGCTCCCTGCGCTCGCCACAATGCTCTGTGTGCGAAGAAGCCGCTTCTTCGCCTGCGGGAGAATCGGCGAGCGGCAGCTTCCCAAAGGCGAAGATGCAAGCTGCAGCACACAGGCACAGTGTGGGCAGCCTTCAGACTTAGAGAAAACAGTACTTTACCACTCTCCTGCCTTTTCCATGGTTATTCTATTGGAAAAGAACGAGTTTTGGACAACTACCTTTCATTCTTGCCAAACTCTTTGCAGACCCCCGTGCAAGCTTTAGAACAAGATTTTGGATGTTTTCTTTCCTGGCAGAGTTTCTCCTTGCAAGATATGGTGGAAAAGCTTTTTGCTGAGTGTAGAGCGGCAAGACACGCAGAAGACGCAGATACGCAGCTCTCCGAAGCTAAGTGCCGGTCCCGGGCTTCTTTCGGCACAAACCGCTCTCAGGAGCTCCCTGCGCTCGCCACAATGCTCTGTGTGCGAAGAAGCCGCTTCTTCGCCTCCGGGAGAATCGGCGAGCGGCAGCTTCCCAAAGGCGAAGATGCAAGCTGCAGCACACAGGCACAATGTGGGAAGCCTTCAGACTTAGAGAAAACAGTACTTTACCACTCTCCTGCCTTATCCATGGTTATTATATTGGAAAAGAACGAGTTTTGGACAACTACCTTTCATTCTTGCCAAACTCTTTGCAGACCCCCGTGCAAGCTTTAGAACAAGATTTTGGATGTTTTCTTTCCTGGCAGAGTTTCTCCTTGCAAGATATGGTGAAAAAGCTTTTTGCTGAGTGTTGAGCGGCAAGACACGCAGAAGACACAGATACGCAGCTCTCCGAAGCTAAGTGCCGGTCCTGGGCTTCTTTCGGCACAAACCGCTCTCAGGAGCTCCCTGCGCTCGCCACAATGCTCTGTGTGTGAAGAAGCCGCTTCTTCGCCTCCGGGAGAATCGGCGAGCGGCAGCTTCCCAAAGGCGAAGATGCAAGCTGCAGCACACAGGCACAGTGTGGGCAGCATTCAGACTTAGAGAAAACAGTACTTTACCACTCTCCTGCCTTTTCCATGGTTATTCTATTGGAAAAGTACGAGTTTTGGACAACTACCTTTCATTCTTGCCAAACTCTTTGCAGACCCCCGTGCAAGCTTTAGAACAAGATTTTGGATGTTTTCTTTCCTGGCAGAGTTTCTCCTTGCAAGATATGGTGGAAAAGCTTTTTGCTGAGTGTAGAGCGGCAAGACACGCAGAAGACGCAGATACGCAGCTCTCCGAAGCTAAGTGCCGGTCCCGGGCTTCTTTCGGCACAAACCGCTCTCAGGAGCTCCCTGCACTCGCCACAATGCTCTGTGTGCGAAGAAGCCGCTTCTTCGCCTCCGGGAGAATCGGCGAGCGGCAGCTTCCCAAAGGCGAAGATGCAAGCTGCAGCACACAGGCACAGTGTGGGCAGCCTTCAGACTTAGAGAAAACAGTACTTTACCACTCTCCTGCCTTTTCCATGGTTATTCTATTGGAAAAGAACGAGTTTTGGACAACTACCTTTCATTCTTGCCAAACTCTTTGCAGACCCGCGTGCAAGCTTTAGAACAAGATTTTGGATGTTTTCTTTCCTGGCAGAGTTTCTCCTTGCAAGATATGGTGGAAAAGCTTTTGGCTGAGTGTAGAGCGGCAAGACACGCAGAAGACGCAGATACGCAGCTCTCCGAAGCTAAGTGCCGGTCCCGGGCTTCTTTCGGCACAAACCGCTCTCAGGAGCTCCCTGCGCTCGCCACAATGCTCTGTGTGCGAAGAAGCCGCTTCTTCGCCTGCGGGAGAATCGGCGAGCGGCAGCTTCCCAAAGGCGAAGATGCAAGCTGCAGCACACAGGCACAGTGTGGGCAGCCTTCAGACTTAGAGAAAACAGTACTTTACCACTCTCCTGCCTTATCCATGGTTATTATATTGGAAAAGAACGAGTTTTGGACAACTACCTTTCATTCTTGCCAAACTCTTTGCAGACCCCCGTGCAAGCTTTAGAACAAGATTTTGGATGTTTTCTTTCCTGGCAGAGTTTCTCCTTGCAAGATATGGTGGAAAAGCTTTTTGCTGAGTGTAGAGCGGCAAGACACGCAGAAGACGCAGATACGCAGCTCTCCGAAGCTAAGTGCCGGTCCCGGGCTTCTTTCGGCACAAACCGCTCTCAGGAGCTCCCTGCGCTCGCCACAATGCTCTGTGTGCGAAGAAGCCGCTTCTTCGCCTGCGGGAGAATCGGCGAGCGGCAGCTTCCAAAAGGCGAAGATGCAAGCTGCAGCACACAGGCACAGTGTGGGCAGCATTCAGACTTAGAGAAAACAGTACTTTACCACTCTCCTGCCTTTTCCATGGTTATTCTATTGGAAAAGAACGAGTTTTGGACAACTACCTTTCATTCTTGCCAAACTCTTTGCAGACCCCCGTGCAAGCTTTAGAACAAGATTTTGGATGTTTTCTTTCCTGGCAGAGTTTCTCCTTGCAAGATATGGTGGAAAAGCTTTTTGCTGAGTGTAGAGCGGCAAGACACGCAGAAGACGCAGATACGCAGCTCTCCGAAGCTAAGTGCCGGTCCCGGGCTTCTTTCGGCACAAACCGCTCTCAGGAGCTCCCTGCGCTCGCCACAATGCTCTGTGTGCGAAGAAGCCGCTTCTTCGCCTGCGGGAGAATCGGCGAGCGGCAGCTTCCCAAAGGCGAAGATGCAAGCTGCAGCACACAGGCACAGTGTGGGCAGCCTTCAGACTTAGAGAAAACAGTACTTTACCACTCTCCTGCCTTTTCCATGGTTATTCTATTGGAAAAGAACGAGTTTTGGACAACTACCTTTCATTCTTGCCAAACTCTTTGCAGACCCCCGTGCAAGCTTTAGAACAAGATTTTGGATGTTTTCTTTCCTGGCAGAGTTTCTCCTTGCAAGATATGGTGGAAAAGCTTTTTGCTGAGTGTAGAGCGGCAAGACACGCAGAAGACGCAGATACGCAGCTCTCCGAAGCTAAGTGCCGGTCCCGGGCTTCTTTCGGCACAAACCGCTCTCAGGAGCTCCCTGCGCTCGCCACAATGCTCTGTGTGCGAAGAAGCCGCTTCTTCGCCTCCGGGAGAATCGGCGAGCGGCAGCTTCCCAAAGGCGAAGATGCAAGCTGCAGCACACAGGCACAATGTGGGAAGCCTTCAGACTTAGAGAAAACAGTACTTTACCACTCTCCTGCCTTATCCATGGTTATTATATTGGAAAAGAACGAGTTTTGGACAACTACCTTTCATTCTTGCCAAACTCTTTGCAGACCCCCGTGCAAGCTTTAGAACAAGATTTTGGATGTTTTCTTTCCTGGCAGAGTTTCTCCTTGCAAGATATGGTGAAAAAGCTTTTTGCTGAGTGTTGAGCGGCAAGACACGCAGAAGACACAGATACGCAGCTCTCCGAAGCTAAGTGCCGGTCCTGGGCTTCTTTCGGCACAAACCGCTCTCAGGAGCTCCCTGCGCTCGCCACAATGCTCTGTGTGTGAAGAAGCCGCTTCTTCGCCTCCGGGAGAATCGGCGAGCGGCAGCTTCCCAAAGGCGAAGATGCAAGCTGCAGCACACAGGCACAGTGTGGGCAGCATTCAGACTTAGAGAAAACAGTACTTTACCACTCTCCTGCCTTTTCCATGGTTATTCTATTGGAAAAGAACGAGTTTTGGACAACTACCTTTCATTCTTGCCAAACTCTTTGCAGACCCCCGTGCAAGCTTTAGAACAAGATTTTGGATGTTTTCTTTCCTGGCAGAGTTTCTCCTTGCAAGATATGGTGGAAAAGCTTTTTGCTGAGTGTAGAGCGGCAAGACACGCAGAAGACGCAGATACGCAGCTCTCCGAAGCTAAGTGCCGGTCCCGGGCTTCTTTCGGCACAAACCGCTCTCAGGAGCTCCCTGCGCTCGCCACAATGCTCTGTGTGCGAAGAAGCCGCTTCTTCGCCTCCGGGAGAATCGGCGAGCGGCAGCTTCCCAAAGGCGAAGATGCAAGCTGCAGCACACAGGCACAGTGTGGGCAGCCTTCAGACTTAGAGAAAACAGTACTTTACCACTCTCCTGCCTTTTCCATGGTTATTCTATTGGAAAAGAACGAGTTTTGGACAACTACCTTTCATTCTTGCCAAACTCTTTGCAGACCCGCGTGCAAGCTTTAGAACAAGATTTTGGATGTTTTCTTTCCTGGCAGAGTTTCTCCTTGCAAGATATGGTGGAAAAGCTTTTGGCTGAGTGTAGAGCGGCAAGACACGCAGAAGACGCAGATACGCAGCTCTCCGAAGCTAAGTGCCGGTCCCGGGCTTCTTTCGGCACAAACCGCTCTCAGGAGCTCCCTGCGCTCGCCACAATGCTCTGTGTGCGAAGAAGCCGCTTCTTCGCCTGCGGGAGAATCGGCGAGCGGCAGCTTCCCAAAGGCGAAGATGCAAGCTGCAGCACACAGGCACAGTGTGGGCAGCCTTCAGACTTAGAGAAAACAGTACTTTACCACTCTCCTGCCTTTTCCATGGTTATTCTATTGGAAAAGAACGAGTTTTGGACAACTACCTTTCATTCTTGCCAAACTCTTTGCAGACCTCCGTGCAAGCTTTAGAACAAGATTTTGGATGTTTTCTTTCCTGGCAGAGTTTCTCCTTGCAAGATATGGTGGAAAAGCTTTTGGCTGAGTGTAGAGCGGCAAGACACGCAGAAGACGCAGATACGCAGCTCTCCGAAGCTAAGTGCCGGTCCCGGGCTTCTTTCGGCACAAACCGCTCTCAGGAGCTCCCTGCGCTCGCCACAATGCTCTGTGTGCGAAGAAGTCGCTTCTTCGCCTGCGGGAGAATCGGCGAGCGGCAGCTTCCCAAAGGCGAAGATGCAAGCTGCAGCACACAGGCACAGTGTGGGCAGCCTTCAGACTTAGAGAAAACAGTACTTTACCACTCTCCTGCCTTTTCCATGGTTATTCTATTGGAAAAGAACGAGTTTTGGACAACTACCTTTCATTCTTGCCAAACTCTTTGCAGACCCCCGTGCAAGCTTTAGAACAAGATTTTGGATGTTTTCTTTCCTGGCAGAGTTTCTCCTTGCAAGATATGGTGGAAAAGCTTTTTGCTGAGTGTAGAGCGGCAAGACACGCAGAAGACGCAGATACGCAGCTCTCCGAAGCTAAGTGCCGGTCCCGGGCTTCTTTCGGCACAAACCGCTCTCAGGAGCTCCCTGCGCTCGCCACAATGCTCTGTGTGCGAAGAAGCCGCTTCTTCGCCTGCGGGAGAATCGGCGAGCGGCAGCTTCCCAAAGGCGAAGATGCAAGCTGCAGCACACAGGCACAATGTGGGAAGCCTTCAGACTTAGAGAAAACAGTACTTTACCACTCTCCTGCCTTATCCATGGTTATTATATTGGAAAAGAACGAGTTTTGGACAACTACCTTTCATTCTTGCCAAACTCTTTGCAGACCCCCGTGCAAGCTTTAGAACAAGATTTTGGATGTTTTCTTTCCTGGCAGAGTTTCTCCTTGCAAGATATGGTGGAAAAGCTTTTGGCTGAGTGTAGAGCGGCAAGACACGCAGAAGACGCAGATATGCAGCTCTCCGAAGCTAAGTGCCGGTCCCGGGCTTCTTTCGGCACAAACCTCTCTCAGGAGCTCCCTGCGCCCTCCACAATGCTCTGTGTGCGAAGAAGCCGCTTCTTCGCCTCCGGGAGAATCGGCGAGCGGCAGCTTCCCAAAGGCGAAGATGCAAGCTGCAGCACACAGGCACAGTGTGGGCAGCATTCAGACTTAGAGAAAACAGTACTTTACCACTCTCCTGCCTTTTCCATGGTTATTCTATTGGAAAAGAACGAGTTTTGGACAACTACCTTTCATTCTTGCCAAACTCTTTGCAGACCCCCGTGCAAGCTTTAGAACAAGATTTTGGATGTTTTCTTTCCTGGCAGAGTTTCTCCTTGCAAGATATGGTGGAAAAGCTTTTTGCTGAGTGTAGAGCGGCAAGACACGCAGAAGACGCAGATACGCAGCTCTCCGAAGCTAAGTGCCGGTCCCGGGCTTCTTTCGGCACAAACCGCTCTCAGGAGCTCCCTGCGCTCGCCACAATGCTCTGTGTGCGAAGAAGCCGCTTCTTCGCCTGCGGGAGAATCGGCGAGCGGCAGCTTCCCAAAGGCGAAGATGCAAGCTGCAGCACGCAGGCACAGTGTGGGCAGCCTTCAGACTTAGAGAAAACAGTACTTTACCACTCTCCTGCCTTTTCCATGGTTATTCTATTGGAAAAGAACGAGTTTTGGACAACTACCTTTCATTCTTGCCAAACTCTTTGCAGACCCCCGTGCAAGCTTTAGAACAAGATTTTGGATGTTTTCTTTCCTGGCAGAGTTTCTCCTTGCAAGATATGGTGGAAAAGCTTTTTGCTGAGTGTAGAGCGGCAAGACACGCAGAAGACGCAGATACGCAGCTCTCCGAAGCTAAGTGCCGGTCCCGGGCTTCTTTCGGCACAAACCGCTCTCAGGAGCTCCCTGCGCTCGCCACAATGCTCTGTGTGCGAAGAAGCTGCTTCTTCGCCTGCGGGAGAATCGGCGAGCGGCAGCTTCCAAAAGGCGAAGATGCAAGCTGCAGCACACAGGCACAGTGTGGGCAGCATTCAGACTTAGAGAAAACAGTACTTTACCACTCTCCTGCCTTTTCCATGGTTATTCTATTGGAAAAGAACGAGTTTTGGACAACTACCTTTCATTCTTGCCAAACTCTTTGCAGACCCCCGTGCAAGCTTTAGAACAAGATTTTGGATGTTTTCTTTCCTGGCAGAGTTTCTCCTTGCAAGATATGGTGGAAAAGCTTTTTGCTGAGTGTAGAGCGGCAAGACACGCAGAAGACGCAGATACGCAGCTCTCCGAAGCTAAGTGCCGGTCCCGGGCTTCTTTCGGCACAAACCGCTCTCAGGAGCTCCCTGCGCTCGCCACAATGCTCTGTGTGCGAAGAAGCCGCTTCTTCGCCTGCGGGAGAATCGGCGAGCGGCAGCTTCCCAAAGGCGAAGATGCAAGCTGCAGCACACAGGCACAGTGTGGGCAGCCTTCAGACTTAGAGAAAACAGTACTTTACCACTCTCCTGCCTTTTCCATGGTTATTCTATTGGAAAAGAACGAGTTTTGGACAACTACCTTTCATTCTTGCCAAACTCTTTGCAGACCCCCGTGCAAGCTTTAGAACAAGATTTTGGATGTTTTCTTTCCTGGCAGAGTTTCTCCTTGCAAGATATGGTGGAAAAGCTTTTTGCTGAGTGTAGAGCGGCAAGACACGCAGAAGACGCAGATACGCAGCTCTCCGAAGCTAAGTGCCGGTCCCGGGCTTCTTTCGGCACAAACCGCTCTCAGGAGCTCCCTGCGCTCGCCACAATGCTCTGTGTGCGAAGAAGCCGCTTCTTCGCCTGCGGGAGAATCGGCGAGCGGCAGCTTCCCAAAGGCGAAGATGCAAGCTGCAGCACACAGGCACAATGTGGGAAGCCTTCAGACTTAGAGAAAACAGTACTTTACCACTCTCCTGCCTTATCCATGGTTATTCTATTGGAAAAGAACGAGTTTTGGACAACTACCTTTCATTCTTGCCAAACTCTTTGCAGACCCCCGTGCAAGCTTTAGAACAAGATTTTGGATGTTTTCTTTCCTGGCAGAGTTTCTCCTTGCAAGATATGGTGGAAAAGCTTTTGGCTGAGTGTAGAGCGGCAAGACACGCAGAAGACGCAGATACGCAGCTCTCCGAAGCTAAGTGCCGGTCCCGGGCTTCTTTCGGCACAAACCTCTCTCAGGAGCTCCCTGCGCCCTCCACAATGCTCTGTGTGCGAAGAAGCCGCTTCTTCGCCTCCGGGAGAATCGGCGAGCGGCAGCTTCCCAAAGGCGAAGATGCAAGCTGCAGCACACAGGCACAGTGTGGGCAGCATTCAGACTTAGAGAAAACAGTACTTTACCACTCTCCTGCCTTTTCCATGGTTATTCTATTGGAAAAGAACGAGTTTTGGACAACTACCTTTCATTCTTGTCAAACTCTTTGCAGACCCCCGTGCAAGCTTTAGAACAAGATTTTGGATGTTTTCTTTCCTGGCAGAGTTTCTCCTTGCAAGATATGGTGGAAAAGCTTTTTGCTGAGTGTAGAGCGGCAAGACACGCAGAAGACGCAGATACGCAGCTCTCCGAAGCTAAGTGCCGGTCCCGGGCTTCTTTCGGCACAAACCGCTCTCAGGAGCTCCCTGCGCTCGCCACAATGCTCTTTGTGCGAAGAAGCCGCTTCTTCGCCTCCGGGAGAATCGGCGAGCGGCAGCTTCCCAAAGGCGAAGATGCAAGCTGCAGCACACAGGCACAGTGTGGGCAGCCTTCAGACTTAGAGAAAACAGTACTTTACCACTCTCCTGCCTTTTCCATGGTTATTCTATTGGAAAAGAACGAGTTTTGGACAACTACCTTTCATTCTTGCCAAACTCTTTGCAGACCCCCGTGCAAGCTTTAGAACAAGATTTTGGATGTTTTCTTTCCTGGCAGAGTTTCTCCTTGCAAGATATGGTGGAAAAGCTTTTTGCTGAGTGTAGAGCGGCAAGACACGCAGAAGACGCAGATACGCAGCTCTCCGAAGCTAAGTGCCGGTCCCGGGCTTCTTTCGGCACAAACCGCTCTCAGGAGCTCCCTGCGCTCGCCACAATGCTCTGTGTGCGAAGAAGCCGCTTCTTCGCCTGCGGGAGAATCGGCGAGCGGCAGCTTCCAAAAGGCGAAGATGCAAGCTGCAGCACACAGGCACAGTGTGGGCAGCATTCAGACTTAGAGAAAACAGTACTTTACCACTCTCCTGCCTTTTCCATGGTTATTCTATTGGAAAAGAACGAGTTTTGGACAACTACCTTTCATTCTTGCCAAACTCTTTGCAGACCCCCGTGCAAGCTTTAGAACAAGATTTTGGATGTTTTCTTTCCTGGCAGAGTTTCTCCTTGCAAGATATGGTGGAAAAGCTTTTTGCTGAGTGTAGAGCGGCAAGACACGCAGAAGACGCAGATACGCAGCTCTCCGAAGCTAAGTGCCGGTCCCGGGCTTCTTTCGGCACAAACCGCTCTCAGGAGCTCCCTGCGCTCGCCACAATGCTCTGTGTGCGAAGAAGCCGCTTCTTCGCCTGCGGGAGAATCGGCGAGCGGCAGCTTCCCAAAGGCGAAGATGCAAGCTGCAGCACACAGGCACAGTGTGGGCAGCCTTCAGACTTAGAGAAAACAGTACTTTACCACTCTCCTGCCTTTTCCATGGTTATTCTATTGGAAAAGAACGAGTTTTGGACAACTACCTTTCATTCTTGCCAAACTCTTTGCAGACCCCCGTGCAAGCTTTAGAACAAGATTTTGGATGTTTTCTTTCCTGGCAGAGTTTCTCCTTGCAAGATATGGTGGAAAAGCTTTTTGCTGAGTGTAGAGCGGCAAGACACGCAGAAGACGCAGATACGCAGCTCTCCGAAGCTAAGTGCCGGTCCCGGGCTTCTTTCGGCACAAACCGCTCTCAGGAGCTCCCTGCGCTCACCACAATGCTCTGTGTGCGAAGAAGCCGCTTCTTCGCCTGCGGGAGAATCGGCGAGCGGCAGCTTCCCAAAGGCGAAGATGCAAGCTGCAGCACACAGGCACAATGTGGGAAGCCTTCAGACTTAGAGAAAACAGTACTTTACCACTCTCCTGCCTTATCCATGGTTATTATATTGGAAAAGAACGAGTTTTGGACAACTACCTTTCATTCTTGCCAAACTCTTTGCAGACCTGCGTGCAAGCTTTAGAACAAGATTTTGGATGTTTTCTTTCCTGGCAGAGTTTCTCCTTGCAAGATATGGTGAAAAAGCTTTTTGCTGAGTGTTGAGCGGCAAGACACGCAGAAGACACAGATACGCAGCTCTCCGAAGCTAAGTGCCGGTCCTGGGCTTCTTTCGGCACAAACCGCTCTCAGGAGCTCCCTGCGCTCGCCACAATGCTCTGTGTGTGAAGAAGCCGCTTCTTCGCCTCCGGGAGAATCGGCGAGCGGCAGCTTCCCAAAGGCGAAGATGCAAGCTGCAGCACACAGGCACAGTGTGGGCAGCATTCAGACTTAGAGAAAACAGTACTTTACCACTCTCCTGCCTTTTCCATGGTTATTCTATTGGAAAAGAACGAGTTTTGGACAACTACCTTTCATTCTTGCCAAACTCTTTGCAGACCCCCGTGCAAGCTTTAGAACAAGATTTTGGATGTTTTCTTTCCTGGCAGAGTTTCTCCTTGCAAGATATGGTGGAAAAGCTTTTTGCTGAGTGTAGAGCGGCAAGACACGCAGAAGACGCAGATACGCAGCTCTCCGAAGCTAAGTGCCGGTCCCGGGCTTCTTTCGGCACAAACCGCTCTCAGGAGCTCCCTGCGCTCGCCACAATGCTCTGTGTGCGAAGAAGCCGCTTCTTCGCCTCCGGGAGAATCGGCGAGCGGCAGCTTCCCAAAGGCGAAGATGCAAGCTGCAGCACACAGGCACAGTGTGGGCAGCCTTCAGACTTAGAGAAAACAGTACTTTACCACTCTCCTGCCTTTTCCATGGTTATTCTATTGGAAAAGAACGAGTTTTGGACAACTACCTTTCATTCTTGCCAAACTCTTTGCAGACCCCCGTGCAAGCTTTAGAACAAGATTTTGGATGTTTTCTTTCCTGGCAGAGTTTCTCCTTGCAAGATATGGTGGAAAAGCTTTTGGCTGAGTGTAGAGCGGCAAGACACGCAGAAGACGCAGATACGCAGCTCTCCGAAGCTAAGTGCCGGTCCCGGGCTTCTTTCGGCACAAACCGCTCTCAGGAGCTCCCTGCGCTCGCCACAATGCTCTGTGTGCGAAGAAGCCGCTTCTTCGCCTGCGGGAGAATCGGCGAGCGGCAGCTTCCCAAAGGCGAAGATGCAAGCTGCAGCACACAGGCACAGTGTGGGCAGCCTTCAGACTTAGAGAAAACAGTACTTTACCACTCTCCTGCCTTTTCCATGGTTATTCTATTGGAAAAGAACGAGTTTTGGACAACTACCTTTCATTCTTGCCAAACTCTTTGCAGACCCCCGTGCAAGCTTTAGAACAAGTTTTTGGATGTTTTCTTTCCTGGCAGAGTTTCTTCTTGCAAGATATGGTGGAAAAGCTTTTTGCTGAGTGTAGAGCGGCAAGACACGCAGAAGACGCGGATACGCAGCTCTCCGAAGCTAAGTGCCGGTCCCGGGCTTCTTTCGGCACAAACCTCTCTCAGGAGCTCCCTGCGCCCTCCACAATGCTCTGTGTGCGAAGAAGCCGCTTCTTCGCCTGCGGGAGAATCGGCGAGCGGCAGCTTCCCAAAGGCGAAGATGCAAGCTGCAGCACACAGGCACAGTGTGGGCAGCCTTCAGACTTAGAGAAAACAGTACTTTACCACTCTCCTGCCTTTTCCATGGTTATTCTATTGGAAAAGAACGAGTTTTGGACAACTACCTTTCATTCTTGCCAAACTCTTTGCAGACCCCCGTGCAAGCTTTAGAACAAGATTTTGGATGTTTTCTTTCCTGGCAGAGTTTCTCCTTGCAAGATATGGTGGAAAAGCTTTTGGCTGAGTGTAGAGCGGCAAGACACGCAGAAGACGCAGATACGCAGCTCTCCGAAGCTAAGTGCCGGTCCCGGGCTTCTTTCGGCACAAACCGCTCTCAGGAGCTCCCTGCGCTCGCCACAATGCTCTGTGTGCGAAGAAGCCGCTTCTTCGCCTCCGGGAGAATCGGCGAGCGGCAGCTTCCCAAAGGCGAAGATGCAAGCTGCAGCACACAGGCACAGTGTGGGCAGCCTTCAGACTTAGAGAAAACAGTACTTTACCACTCTCCTGCCTTTTCCATGGTTATTCTATTGGAAAAGAACGAGTTTTGGACAACTACCTTTCATTCTTGCCAAACTCTTTGCAGACCCCCGTGCAAGCTTTAGAACAAGATTTTGGATGTTTTCTTTCCTGGCAGAGTTTCTCCTTGCAAGATATGGTGGAAAAGCTTTTTGCTGAGTGTAGAGCGGCAAGACACGCAGAAGACGCAGATACGCAGCTCTCCGAAGCTAAGTGCCGGTCCCGGGCTTCTTTCGGCACAAACCGCTCTCAGGAGCTCCCTGCGCTCGCCACAATGCTCTGTGTGCGAAGAAGCCGCTTCTTCGCCTGCGGGAGAATCGGCGAGCGGCAGCTTCCCAAAGGCGAAGATGCAAGCTGCAGCACACAGGCACTATGTGGGAAGCCTTCAGACTTAGAGAAAACAGTACTTTACCACTCTCCTGCCTTATCCATGGTTATTATATTGGAAAAGAACGAGTTTTGGACAACTACCTTTCATTCTTGCCAAACTCTTTGCAGACCTGCGTGCAAGCTTTAGAACAAGATTTTGGATGTTTTCTTTCCTGGCAGAGTTTCTCCTTGCAAGATATGGTGGAAAAGCTTTTTGCTGAGTGTTGAGCGGCAAGACACGCAGAAGACACAGATACGCAGCTCTCCGAAGCTAAGTGCCGGTCCTGGGCTTCTTTCGGCACAAACCGCTCTCAGGAGCTCCCTGCGCTCGCCACAATGCTCTGTGTGTGAAGAAGCCGCTTCTTCGCCTCCGGGAGAATCGGCGAGCGGCAGCTTGCCAAAGGCGAAGATGCAAGCTGCAGCACACAGGCACAGTGTGGGCAGCATTCAGACTTAGAGAAAACAGTACTTTACCACTCTCCTGCCTTTTCCATGGTTATTCTATTGGAAAAGAACGAGTTTTGGACAACTACCTTTCATTCTTGCCAAACTCTTTGCAGACCCCCGTGCAAGCTTTAGAACAAGATTTTGGATGTTTTCTTTCCTGGCAGAGTTTCTCCTTGCAAGATATGGTGGAAAAGCTTTTTGCTGAGTGTAGAGCGGCAAGACACGCAGAAGACGCAGATACGCAGCTCTCCGAAGCTAAGTGCCGGTCCCGGGCTTCTTTCGGCACAAACCGCTCTCAGGAGCTCCCTGCGCTCGCCACAATGCTCTGTGTGCGAAGAAGCCGCTTCTTCGCCTGCGGGAGAATCGGCGAGCGGCAGCTTCCCAAAGGCGAAGATGCAAGCTGCAGCACACAGGCACAGTGTGGGCAGCCTTCAGACTTAGAGAAAACAGTACTTTACCACTCTCCTGCCTTTTCCATGGTTATTCTATTGGAAAAGAACGAGTTTTGGACAACTACCTTTCATTCTTGCCAAACTCTTTGCAGACCCGCGTGCAAGCTTTAGAACAAGATTTTGGATGTTTTCTTTCCTGGCAGAGTTTCTCCTTGCAAGATATGGTGGAAAAGCTTTTGGCTGAGTGTAGAGCGGCAAGACACGCAGAAGACGCAGATACGCAGCTCTCCGAAGCTAAGTGCCGGTCCCGGGCTTCTTTCGGCACAAACCGCTCTCAGGAGCTCCCTGCGCTCGCCACAATGCTCTGTGTGCGAAGAAGCCGCTTCTTCGCCTCCGGGAGAATCGGCGAGCGGCAGCTTCCCAAAGGCGAAGATGCAAGCTGCAGCACACAGGCACAGTGTGGGCAGCCTTCAGACTTAGAGAAAACAGTACTTTACCACTCTCCTGCCTTTTCCATGGTTATTCTATTGGAAAAGAACGAGTTTTGGACAACTACCTTTCATTCTTGCCAAACTCTTTGCAGACCTCCGTGCAAGCTTTAGAACAAGATTTTGGATGTTTTCTTTCCTGGCAGAGTTTCTCCTTGCAAGATATGGTGGAAAAGCTTTTGGCTGAGTGTAGAGCGGCAAGACACGCAGAAGACGCAGATACGCAGCTCTCCGAAGCTAAGTGCCGGTCCCGGGCTTCTTTCGGCACAAACCGCTCTGAGGAGCTCCCTGCGCTCGCCACAATGCTCTGTGTGCGAAGAAGTCGCTTCTTCGCCTCCGGGAGAATCGGCGAGCGGCAGCTTCCCAAAGGCGAAGATGCAAGCTGCAGCACACAGGCACAGTGTGGGCAGCATTCAGACTTAGAGAAAACAGTACTTTACCACTCTCCTGCCTTTTCCATGGTTATTCTATTGGAAAAGAACGAGTTTTGGACAACTACCTTTCATTCTTGCCAAACTCTTTGCAGACCCCCGTGCAAGCTTTAGAACAAGATTTTGGATGTTTTCTTTCCTGGCAGAGTTTCTCCTTGCAAGATATGGTGGAAAAGCTTTTTGCTGAGTGTAGAGCGGCAAGACACGCAGAAGACGCAGATACGCAGCTCTCCGAAGCTAAGTGCCGGTCCCGGGCTTCTTTCGGCACAAACCGCTCTCAGGAGCTCCCTGCGCTCGCCACAATGCTCTGTGTGCGAAGAAGCCGCTTCTTCGCCTGCGGGAGAATCGGCGAGCGGCAGCTTCCCAAAGGCGAAGATGCAAGCTGCAGCACACAGGCACAGTGTGGGCAGCCTTCAGACTTAGAGAAAACAGTACTTTACCACTCTCCTGCCTTTTCCATGGTTATTCTATTGGAAAAGAACGAGTTTTGGACAACTACCTTTCATTCTTGCCAAACTCTTTGCAGACCCCCGTGCAAGCTTTAGAACAAGATTTTGGATGTTTTCTTTCCTGGCAGAGTTTCTCCTTGCAAGATATGGTGGAAAAGCTTTTTGCTGAGTGTAGAGCGGCAAGACACGCAGAAGACGCAGATACGCAGCTCTCCGAAGCTAAGTGCCGGTCCCGGGCTTCTTTCGGCACAAACCGCTCTCAGGAGCTCCCTGCGCTCGCCACAATGCTCTGTGTGCGAAGAAGCCGCTTCTTCGCCTGCGGGAGAATCGGCGAGCGGCAGCTTCCCAAAGGCGAAGATGCAAGCTGCAGCACACAGGCACAATGTGGGAAGCCTTCAGACTTAGAGAAAACAGTACTTTACCACTCTCCTGCCTTATCCATGGTTATTATATTGGAAAAGAACGAGTTTTGGACAACTACCTTTCATTCTTGCCAAACTCTTTGCAGACCCCCGTGCAAGCTTTAGAACAAGATTTTGGATGTTTTCTTTCCTGGCAGAGTTTCTCCTTGCAAGATATGGTGAAAAAGCTTTTTGCTGAGTGTTGAGCGGCAAGACACGCAGAAGACACAGATACGCAGCTCTCCGAAGCTAAGTGCCGGTCCTGGGCTTCTTTCGGCACAAACCGCTCTCAGGAGCTCCCTGCGCTCGCCACAATGCTCTGTGTGTGAAGAAGCCGCTTCTTCGCCTCCGGGAGAATCGGCGAGCGGCAGCTTCCCAAAGGCGAAGATGCAAGCTGCAGCACACAGGCACAGTGTGGGCAGCATTCAGACTTAGAGAAAACAGTACTTTACCACTCTCCTGCCTTTTCCATGGTTATTCTATTGGAAAAGAACGAGTTTTGGACAACTACCTTTCATTCTTGCCAAACTCTTTGCAGACCCCCGTGCAAGCTTTAGAACAAGATTTTGGATGTTTTCTTTCCTGGCAGAGTTTCTCCTTGCAAGATATGGTGGAAAAGCTTTTTGCTGAGTGTAGAGCGGCAAGACACGCAGAAGACGCAGATACGCAGCTCTCCGAAGCTAAGTGCCGGTCCCGGGCTTCTTTCGGCACAAACCGCTCTGAGGAGCTCCCTGCGCTCGCCACAATGCTCTGTGTGCGAAGAAGCCGCTTCTTCGCCTCCGGGAGAATCGGCGAGCGGCAGCTTCCCAAAGGCGAAGATGCAAGCTGCAGCACACAGGCACAGTGTGGGCAGCCTTCAGACTTAGAGAAAACAGTACTTTACCACTCTCCTGCCTTTTCCATGGTTATTCTATTGGAAAAGAACGAGTTTTGGACAACTACCTTTCATTCTTGCCAAACTCTTTGCAGACCCGCGTGCAAGCTTTAGAACAAGATTTTGGATGTTTTCTTTCCTGGCAGAGTTTCTCCTTGCAAGATATGGTGGAAAAGCTTTTGGCTGAGTGTAGAGCGGCAAGACACGCAGAAGACGCAGATACGCAGCTCTCCGAAGCTAAGTGCCGGTCCCGGGCTTCTTTCGGCACAAACCGCTCTGAGGAGCTCCCTGCGCTCGCCACAATGCTCTGTGTGCGAAGAAGTCGCTTCTTCGCCTCCGGGAGAATCGGCGAGCGGCAGCTTCCCAAAGGCGAAGATGCAAGCTGCAGCACACAGGCACAGTGTGGGCAGCATTCAGACTTAGAGAAAACAGTACTTTACCACTCTCCTGCCTTTTCCATGGTTATTCTATTGGAAAAGAACGAGTTTTGGACAACTACCTTTCATTCTTGCCAAACTCTTTGCAGACCCCCGTGCAAGCTTTAGAACAAGATTTTGGATGTTTTCTTTCCTGGCAGAGTTTCTCCTTGCAAGATATGGTGGAAAAGCTTTTTGCTGAGTGTAGAGCGGCAAGACACGCAGAAGACGCAGATACGCAGCTCTCCGAAGCTAAGTGCCGGTCCCGGGCTTCTTTCGGCACAAACCGCTCTCAGGAGCTCCCTGCGCTCGCCACAATGCTCTGTGTGCGAAGAAGCCGCTTCTTCGCCTGCGGGAGAATCGGCGAGCGGCAGCTTCCCAAAGGCGAAGATGCAAGCTGCAGCACACAGGCACAGTGTGGGCAGCCTTCAGACTTAGAGAAAACAGTACTTTACCACTCTCCTGCCTTTTCCATGGTTATTCTATTGGAAAAGAACGAGTTTTGGACAACTACCTTTCATTCTTGCCAAACTCTTTGCAGACCCCCGTGCAAGCTTTAGAACAAGATTTTGGATGTTTTCTTTCCTGGCAGAGTTTCTCCTTGCAAGATATGGTGGAAAAGCTTTTTGCTGAGTGTAGAGCGGCAAGACACGCAGAAGACGCAGATACGCAGCTCTCCGAAGCTAAGTGCCGGTCCCGGGCTTCTTTCGGCACAAACCGCTCTCAGGAGCTCCCTGCGCTCGCCACAATGCTCTGTGTGCGAAGAAGCCGCTTCTTCGCCTGCGGGAGAATCGGCGATCGGCAGCTTCCCAAAGGCGAAGATGCAAGCTGCAGCACACAGGCACAATGTGGGAAGCCTTCAGACTTAGAGAAAACAGTACTTTACCACTCTCCTGCCTTATCCATGGTTATTATATTGGAAAAGAACGAGTTTTGGACAACTACCTTTCATTCTTGCCAAACTCTTTGCAGACCCCCGTGCAAGCTTTAGAACAAGATTTTGGATGTTTTCTTTCCTGGCAGAGTTTCTCCTTGCAAGATATGGTGAAAAAGCTTTTTGCTGAGTGTTGAGCGGCAAGACACGCAGAAGACACAGATACGCAGCTCTCCGAAGCTAAGTGCCGGTCCTGGGCTTCTTTTGGCACAAACCGCTCTCAGGAGCTCCCTGCGCTCGCCACAATGCTCTGTGTGTGAAGAAGCCGCTTCTTCGCCTCCGGGAGAATCGGCGAGCGGCAGCTTCCCAAAGGCGAAGATGCAAGCTGCAGCACACAGGCACAGTGTGGGCAGCATTCAGACTTAGAGAAAACAGTACTTTACCACTCTCCTGCCTTTTCCATGGTTATTCTATTGGAAAAGAACGAGTTTTGGACAACTACCTTTCATTCTTGCCAAACTCTTTGCAGACCCCCGTGCAAGCTTTAGAACAAGATTTTGGATGTTTTCTTTCCTGGCAGAGTTTCTCCTTGCAAGATATGGTGGAAAAGCTTTTTGCTGAGTGTAGAGCGGCAAGACACGCAGAAGACGCAGATACGCAGCTCTCCGAAGCTAAGTGCCGGTCCCGGGCTTCTTTCGGCACAAACCGCTCTCAGGAGCTCCCTGCACTCGCCACAATGCTCTGTGTGCGAAGAAGCCGCTTCTTCGCCTCCGGGAGAATCGGCGAGCGGCAGCTTCCCAAAGGCGAAGATGCAAGCTGCAGCACACAGGCACAGTGTGGGCAGCCTTCAGACTTAGAGAAAACAGTACTTTACCACTCTCCTGCCTTTTCCATGGTTATTCTATTGGAAAAGAACGAGTTTTGGACAACTACCTTTCATTCTTGCCAAACTCTTTGCAGACCCCCGTGCAAGCTTTAGAACAAGATTTTGGATGTTTTCTTTCCTGGCAGAGTTTCTCCTTGCAAGATATGGTGGAAAAGCTTTTGGCTGAGTGTAGAGCGGCAAGACACGCAGAAGACGCAGATACGCAGCTCTCCGAAGCTAAGTGCCGGTCCCGGGCTTCTTTCGGCACAAACCGCTCTCAGGAGCTCCCTGCGCTCGCCACAATGCTCTGTGTGCGAAGAAGCCGCTTCTTCGCCTGCGGGAGAATCGGCGAGCGGCAGCTTCCCAAAGGCGAAGATGCAAGCTGCAGCACACAGGCACAGTGTGGGCAGCCTTCAGACTTAGAGAAAACAGTACTTTACCACTCTCCTGCCTTTTCCATGGTTATTCTATTGGAAAAGAACGAGTTTTGGACAACTACCTTTCATTCTTGCCAAACTCTTTGCAGACCTCCGTGCAAGCTTTAGAACAAGATTTTGGATGTTTTCTTTCCTGGCAGAGTTTCTCCTTGCAAGATATGGTGGAAAAGCTTTTGGCTGAGTGTAGAGCGGCAAGACACGCAGAAGACGCAGATACGCAGCTCTCCGAAGCTAAGTGCCGGTCCCGGGCTTCTTTCGGCACAAACCGCTCTCAGGAGCTCCCTGCGCTCGCCACAATGCTCTGTGTGCGAAGAAGTCGCTTCTTCGCCTGCGGGAGAATCGGCGAGCGGCAGCTTCCCAAAGGCGAAGATGCAAGCTGCAGCACACAGGCACAGTGTGGGCAGCCTTCAGACTTAGAGAAAACAGTACTTTACCACTCTCCTGCCTTTTCCATGGTTATTCTATTGGAAAAGAACGAGTTTTGGACAACTACCTTTCATTCTTGCCAAACTCTTTGCAGACCCCCGTGCAAGCTTTAGAACAAGATTTTGGATGTTTTCTTTCCTGGCAGAGTTTCTCCTTGCAAGATATGGTGGAAAAGCTTTTTGCTGAGTGTAGAGCGGCAAGACACGCAGAAGACGCAGATACGCAGCTCTCCGAAGCTAAGTGCCGGTCCCGGGCTTCTTTCGGCACAAACCGCTCTCAGGAGCTCCCTGCGCTCGCCACAATGCTCTGTGTGCGAAGAAGCCGCTTCTTCGCCTGCGGGAGAATCGGCGAGCGGCAGCTTCCCAAAGGCGAAGATGCAAGCTGCAGCACACAGGCACAATGTGGGAAGCCTTCAGACTTAGAGAAAACAGTACTTTACCACTCTCCTGCCTTATCCATGGTTATTATATTGGAAAAGAACGAGTTTTGGACAACTACCTTTCATTCTTGCCAAACTCTTTGCAGACCCCCGTGCAAGCTTTAGAACAAGATTTTGGATGTTTTCTTTCCTGGCAGAGTTTCTCCTTGCAAGATATGGTGGAAAAGCTTTTGGCTGAGTGTAGAGCGGCAAGACACGCAGAAGACGCAGATACGCAGCTCTCCGAAGCTAAGTGCCGGTCCCGGGCTTCTTTCGGCACAAACCTCTCTCAGGAGCTCCCTGCGCCCTCCACAATGCTCTGTGTGCGAAGAAGCCGCTTCTTCGCCTCCGGGAGAATCGGCGAGCGGCAGCTTCCCAAAGGCGAAGATGCAAGCTGCAGCACACAGGCACAGTGTGGGCAGCATTCAGACTTAGAGAAAACAGTACTTTACCACTCTCCTGCCTTTTCCATGGTTATTCTATTGGAAAAGAACGAGTTTTGGACAACTACCTTTCATTCTTGCCAAACTCTTTGCAGACCCCCGTGCAAGCTTTAGAACAAGATTTTGGATGTTTTCTTTCCTGGCAGAGTTTCTCCTTGCAAGATATGGTGGAAAAGCTTTTTGCTGAGTGTAGAGCGGCAAGACACGCAGAAGACGCAGATACGCAGCTCTCCGAAGCTAAGTGCCGGTCCCGGGCTTCTTTCGGCACAAACCGCTCTCAGGAGCTCCCTGCGCTCGCCACAATGCTCTTTGTGCGAAGAAGCCGCTTCTTCGCCTGCGGGAGAATCGGCGAGCGGCAGCTTCCCAAAGGCGAAGATGCAAGCTGCAGCACGCAGGCACAGTGTGGGCAGCCTTCAGACTTAGAGAAAACAGTACTTTACCACTCTCCTGCCTTTTCCATGGTTATTCTATTGGAAAAGAACGAGTTTTGGACAACTACCTTTCATTCTTGCCAAACTCTTTGCAGACCCCCGTGCAAGCTTTAGAACAAGATTTTGGATGTTTTCTTTCCTGGCAGAGTTTCTCCTTGCAAGATATGGTGGAAAAGCTTTTTGCTGAGTGTAGAGCGGCAAGACACGCAGAAGACGCAGATACGCAGCTCTCCGAAGCTAAGTGCCGGTCCCGGGCTTCTTTCGGCACAAACCGCTCTCAGGAGCTCCCTGCGCTCGCCACAATGCTCTGTGTGCGAAGAAGCCGCTTCTTCGCCTGCGGGAGAATCGGCGAGCGGCAGCTTCCAAAAGGCGAAGATGCAAGCTGCAGCACACAGGCACAGTGTGGGCAGCATTCAGACTTAGAGAAAACAGTACTTTACCACTCTCCTGCCTTTTCCATGGTTATTCTATTGGAAAAGAACGAGTTTTGGACAACTACCTTTCATTCTTGCCAAACTCTTTGCAGACCCCCGTGCAAGCTTTAGAACAAGATTTTGGATGTTTTCTTTCCTGGCAGAGTTTCTCCTTGCAAGATATGGTGGAAAAGCTTTTTGCTGAGTGTAGAGCGGCAAGACACGCAGAAGACGCAGATACGCAGCTCTCCGAAGCTAAGTGCCGGTCCCGGGCTTCTTTCGGCACAAACCGCTCTCAGGAGCTCCCTGCGCTCGCCACAATGCTCTGTGTGCGAAGAAGCCGCTTCTTCGCCTGCGGGAGAATCGGCGAGCGGCAGCTTCCCAAAGGCGAAGATGCAAGCTGCAGCACACAGGCACAGTGTGGGCAGCCTTCAGACTTAGAGAAAACAGTACTTTACCACTCTCCTGCCTTTTCCATGGTTATTCTATTGGAAAAGAACGAGTTTTGGACAACTACCTTTCATTCTTGCCAAACTCTTTGCAGACCCCCGTGCAAGCTTTAGAACAAGATTTTGGATGTTTTCTTTCCTGGCAGAGTTTCTCCTTGCAAGATATGGTGGAAAAGCTTTTTGCTGAGTGTAGAGCGGCAAGACACGCAGAAGACGCAGATACGCAGCTCTCCGAAGCTAAGTGCCGGTCCCGGGCTTCTTTCGGCACAAACCGCTCTCAGGAGCTCCCTGCGCTCGCCACAATGCTCTGTGTGCGAAGAAGCCGCTTCTTCGCCTGCGGGAGAATCGGCGAGCGGCAGCTTCCCAAAGGCGAAGATGCAAGCTGCAGCACACAGGCACAATGTGGGAAGCCTTCAGACTTAGAGAAAACAGTACTTTACCACTCTCCTGCCTTATCCATGGTTATTATATTGGAAAAGAACGAGTTTTGGACAACTACCTTTCATTCTTGCCAAACTCTTTGCAGACCCCCGTGCAAGCTTTAGAACAAGATTTTGGATGTTTTCTTTCCTGGCAGAGTTTCTCCTTGCAAGATATGGTGGAAAAGCTTTTGGCTGAGTGTAGAGCGGCAAGACACGCAGAAGACGCAGATACGCAGCTCTCCGAAGCTAAGTGCCGGTCCCGGGCTTCTTTCGGCACAAACCTCTCTCAGGAGCTCCCTGCGCCCTCCACAATGCTCTGTGTGCGAAGAAGCCGCTTCTTCGCCTCCGGGAGAATCGGCGAGCGGCAGCTTCCCAAAGGCGAAGATGCAAGCTGCAGCACACAGGCACAGTGTGGGCAGCATTCAGACTTAGAGAAAACAGTACTTTACCACTCTCCCTGCCTTTTCCATGGTTATTCTATTGGAAAAGAACGAGTTTTGGACAACTACCTTTCATTCTTGTCAAACTCTTTGCAGACCCCCGTGCAAGCTTTAGAACAAGATTTTGGATGTTTCCTTTCCTGGCAGAGTTTCTCCTTGCAAGATATGGTGGAAAAGCTTTTTGCTGAGTGTAGAGCGGCAAGACACGCAGAAGACGCAGATACGCAGCTCTCCGAAGCTAAGTGCCGGTCCCGGGCTTCTTTCGGCACAAACCGCTCTCAGGAGCTCCCTGCGCTCGCCACAATGCTCTTTGTGCGAAGAAGCCGCTTCTTCGCCTCCGGGAGAATCGGCGAGCGGCAGCTTCCCAAAGGCGAAGATGCAAGCTGCAGCACACAGGCACAGTGTGGGCAGCCTTCAGACTTAGAGAAAACAGTACTTTACCACTCTCCTGCCTTTTCCATGGTTATTCTATTGGAAAAGAACGAGTTTTGGACAACTACCTTTCATTCTTGCCAAACTCTTTGCAGACCCCCGTGCAAGCTTTAGAACAAGATTTTGGATGTTTTCTTTCCTGGCAGAGTTTCTCCTTGCAAGATATGGTGGAAAAGCTTTTTGCTGAGTGTAGAGCGGCAAGACACGCAGAAGACGCAGATACGCAGCTCTCCGAAGCTAAGTGCCGGTCCCGGGCTTCTTTCGGCACAAACCGCTCTCAGGAGCTCCCTGCGCTCGCCACAATGCTCTGTGTGCGAAGAAGCCGCTTCTTCGCCTGCGGGAGAATCGGCGAGCGGCAGCTTCCAAAAGGCGAAGATGCAAGCTGCAGCACACAGGCACAGTGTGGGCAGCATTCAGACTTAGAGAAAACAGTACTTTACCACTCTCCTGCCTTTTCCATGGTTATTCTATTGGAAAAGAACGAGTTTTGGACAACTACCTTTCATTCTTGCCAAACTCTTTGCAGACCCCCGTGCAAGCTTTAGAACAAGATTTTGGATGTTTTCTTTCCTGGCAGAGTTTCTCCTTGCAAGATATGGTGGAAAAGCTTTTTGCTGAGTGTAGAGCGGCAAGACACGCAGAAGACGCAGATACGCAGCTCTCCGAAGCTAAGTGCCGGTCCCGGGCTTCTTTCGGCACAAACCGCTCTCAGGAGCTCCCTGCGCTCGCCACAATGCTCTGTGTGCGAAGAAGCCGCTTCTTCGCCTCCGGGAGAATCGGCGAGCGGCAGCTTCCCAAAGGCGAAGATGCAAGCTGCAGCACACAGGCACAGTGTGGGCAGCCTTCAGACTTAGAGAAAACAGTACTTTACCACTCTCCTGCCTTTTCCATGGTTATTCTATTGGAAAAGAACGAGTTTTGGACAACTACCTTTCATTCTTGCCAAACTCTTTGCAGACCCCCGTGCAAGCTTTAGAACAAGATTTTGGATGTTTTCTTTCCTGGCAGAGTTTCTCCTTGCAAGATATGGTGGAAAAGCTTTTTGCTGAGTGTAGAGCGGCAAGACACGCAGAAGACGCAGATACGCAGCTCTCCGAAGCTAAGTGCCGGTCCCGGGCTTCTTTCGGCACAAACCGCTCTCAGGAGCTCCCTGCGCTCGCCACAATGCTCTGTGTGCGAAGAAGCCGCTTCTTCGCCTGCGGGAGAATCGGCGAGCGGCAGCTTCCCAAAGGCGAAGATGCAAGCTGCAGCACACAGGCACAATGTGGGAAGCCTTCAGACTTAGAGAAAACAGTACTTTACCACTCTCCTG
Source organism: Molothrus aeneus (assembly GCF_037042795.1). Lineage (NCBI taxonomy): Eukaryota > Metazoa > Chordata > Aves > Passeriformes > Icteridae > Molothrus > Molothrus aeneus. The sequence continues at coordinate 90,882 of NW_027098823.1, forward strand.
CCTTATCCATGGTTATTATATTGGAAAAGAACGAGTTTTGGACAACTACCTTTCATTCTTGCCAAACTCTTTGCAGACCTGCGTGCAAGCTTTAGAACAAGATTTTGGATGTTTTCTTTCCTGGCAGAGTTTCTCCTTGCAAGATATGGTGAAAAAGCTTTTTGCTGAGTGTTGAGCGGCAAGACACGCAGAAGACACAGATACGCAGCTCTCCGAAGCTAAGTGCCGGTCCTGGGCTTCTTTCGGCACAAACCGCTCTCAGGAGCTCCCTGCGCTCGCCACAATGCTCTGTGTGTGAAGAAGCCGCTTCTTCGCCTCCGGGAGAATCGGCGAGCGGCAGCTTCCCAAAGGCGAAGATGCAAGCTGCAGCACACAGGCACAGTGTGGGCAGCATTCAGACTTAGAGAAAACAGTACTTTACCACTCTCCTGCCTTTTCCATGGTTATTCTATTGGAAAAGAACGAGTTTTGGACAACTACCTTTCATTCTTGCCAAACTCTTTGCAGACCCCCGTGCAAGCTTTAGAACAAGATTTTGGATGTTTTCTTTCCTGGCAGAGTTTCTCCTTGCAAGATATGGTGGAAAAGCTTTTGGCTGAGTGTAGAGCGGCAAGACACGCAGAAGACGCAGATACGCAGCTCTCCGAAGCTAAGTGCCGGTCCCGGGCTTCTTTCGGCACAAACCGCTCTCAGGAGCTCCCTGCGCTCGCCACAATGCTCTGTGTGTGAAGAAGCCGCTTCTTCGCCTCCGGGAGAATCGGCGAGCGGCAGCTTCCCAAAGGCGAAGATGCAAGCTGCAGCACACAGGCACAGTGTGGGCAGCCTTCAGACTTAGAGAAAACAGTACTTTACCACTCTCCTGCCTTTTCCATGGTTATTCTATTGGAAAAGAACGAGTTTTGGACAACTACCTTTCATTCTTGCCAAACTCTTTGCAGACCCCCGTGCAAGCTTTAGAACAAGATTTTGGATGTTTTCTTTCCTGGCAGAGTTTCTCCTTGCAAGATATGGTGGAAAAGCTTTTTGCTGAGTGTAGAGCGGCAAGACACGCAGAAGACGCAGATACGCAGCTCTCCGAAGCTAAGTGCCGGTCCCGGGCTTCTTTCGGCACAAACCGCTCTCAGGAGCTCCCTGCGCCCTCCACAATGCTCTGTGTGCGAAGAAGCCGCTTCTTCGCCTCCGGGAGAATCGGCGAGCGGCAGCTTCCCAAAGGCGAAGATGCAAGCTGCAGCACACAGGCACAGTGTGGGCAGCATTCAGACTTAGAGAAAACAGTACTTTACCACTCTCCTGCCTTTTCCATGGTTATTCTATTGGAAAAGAACGAGTTTTGGACAACTACCTTTCATTCTTGCCAAACTCTTTGCAGACCCCCGTGCAAGCTTTAGAACAAGATTTTGGATGTTTTCTTTCCTGGCAGAGTTTCTCCTTGCAAGATATGGTGGAAAAGCTTTTTGCTGAGTGTAGAGCGGCAAGACACGCAGAAGACGCAGATACGCAGCTCTCCGAAGCTAAGTGCCGGTCCCGGGCTTCTTTCGGCACAAACCGCTCTCAGGAGCTCCCTGCGCTCGCCACAATGCTCTGTGTGCGAAGAAGCCGCTTCTTCGCCTCCGGGAGAATCGGCGAGCGGCAGCTTCCCAAAGGCGAAGATGCAAGCTGCAGCACACAGGCACAGTGTGGGCAGCCTTCAGACTTAGAGAAAACAGTACTTTACCACTCTCCTGCCTTTTCCATGGTTATTCTATTGGAAAAGAACGAGTTTTGGACAACTACCTTTCATTCTTGCCAAACTCTTTGCAGACCCCCGTGCAAGCTTTAGAACAAGATTTTGGATGTTTTCTTTCCTGGCAGAGTTTCTCCTTGCAAGATATGGTGGAAAAGCTTTTTGCTGAGTGTAGAGCGGCAAGACACGCAGAAGACGCAGATACGCAGCTCTCCGAAGCTAAGTGCCGGTCCCGGGCTTCTTTCGGCACAAACCGCTCTCAGGAGCTCCCTGCGCTCGCCACAATGCTCTGTGTGCGAAGAAGCCGCTTCTTCGCCTGCGGGAGAATCGGCGAGCGGCAGCTTCCCAAAGGCGAAGATGCAAGCTGCAGCACACAGGCACAGTGTGGGCAGCCTTCAGACTTAGAGAAAACAGTACTTTACCACTCTCCTGCCTTTTCCATGGTTATTCTATTGGAAAAGAACGAGTTTTGGACAACTACCTTTCATTCTTGCCAAACTCTTTGCAGACCCCCGTGCAAGCTTTAGAACAAGATTTTGGATGTTTTCTTTCCTGGCAGAGTTTCTCCTTGCAAGATATGGTGGAAAAGCTTTTTGCTGAGTGTAGAGCGGCAAGACACGCAGAAGACGCAGATACGCAGCTCTCCGAAGCTAAGTGCCGGTCCCGGGCTTCTTTCGGCACAAACCGCTCTCAGGAGCTCCCTGCGCTCGCCACAATGCTCTGTGTGCGAAGAAGCCGCTTCTTCGCCTGCGGGAGAATCGGCGAGCGGCAGCTTCCCAAAGGCGAAGATGCAAGCTGCAGCACACAGGCACTATGTGGGAAGCCTTCAGACTTAGAGAAAACAGTACTTTACCACTCTCCTGCCTTATCCATGGTTATTATATTGGAAAAGAACGAGTTTTGGACAACTACCTTTCATTCTTTCCAAACTCTTTGCAGACCTGCGTGCAAGCTTTAGAACAAGATTTTGGATGTTTTCTTTCCTGGCAGAGTTTCTCCTTGCAAGATATGGTGAAAAAGCTTTTTGCTGAGTGTTGAGCGGCAAGACACGCAGAAGACACAGATACGCAGCTCTCCGAAGCTAAGTGCCGGTCCTGGGCTTCTTTCGGCACAAACCGCTCTCAGGAGCTCCCTGCGCTCGCCACAATGCTCTGTGTGTGAAGAAGCCGCTTCTTCGCCTCCGGGAGAATCGGCGAGCGGCAGCTTCCCAAAGGCGAAGATGCAAGCTGCAGCACACAGGCACAGTGTGGGCAGCATTCAGACTTAGAGAAAACAGTACTTTACCACTCTCCTGCCTTTTCCATGGTTATTCTATTGGAAAAGAACGAGTTTTGGACAACTACCTTTCATTCTTGCCAAACTCTTTGCAGACCCCCGTGCAAGCTTTAGAACAAGATTTTGGATGTTTTCTTTCCTGGCAGAGTTTCTCCTTGCAAGATATGGTGGAAAAGCTTTTTGCTGAGTGTAGAGCGGCAAGACACGCAGAAGACGCAGATACGCAGCTCTCCGAAGCTAAGTGCCGGTCCCGGGCTTCTTTCGGCACAAACCGCTCTCAGGAGCTCCCTGCGCTCGCCACAATGCTCTGTGTGCGAAGAAGCCGCTTCTTCGCCTGCGGGAGAATCGGCGAGCGGCAGCTTCCCAAAGGCGAAGATGCAAGCTGCAGCACACAGGCACAGTGTGGGCAGCATTCAGACTTAGAGAAAACAGTACTTTACCACTCTCCTGCCTTTTCCATGGTTATTCTATTGGAAAAGAACGAGTTTTGGACAACTACCTTTCATTCTTGCCAAACTCTTTGCAGACCCGCGTGCAAGCTTTAGAACAAGATTTTGGATGTTTTCTTTCCTGGCAGAGTTTCTCCTTGCAAGATATGGTGGAAAAGCTTTTGGCTGAGTGTAGAGCGGCAAGACACGCAGAAGACGCAGATACGCAGCTCTCCGAAGCTAAGTGCCGGTCCCGGGCTTCTTTCGGCACAAACCGCTCTCAGGAGCTCCCTGCGCTCGCCACAATGCTCTGTGTGCGAAGAAGCCGCTTCTTCGCCTCCGGGAGAATCGGCGAGCGGCAGCTTCCCAAAGGCGAAGATGCAAGCTGCAGCACACAGGCACAGTGTGGGCAGCCTTCAGACTTAGAGAAAACAGTACTTTACCACTCTCCTGCCTTTTCCATGGTTATTCTATTGGAAAAGAACGAGTTTTGGACAACTACCTTTCATTCTTGCCAAACTCTTTGCAGACCTCCGTGCAAGCTTTAGAACAAGATTTTGGATGTTTTCTTTCCTGGCAGAGTTTCTCCTTGCAAGATATGGTGGAAAAGCTTTTGGCTGAGTGTAGAGCGGCAAGACACGCAGAAGACGCAGATACGCAGCTCTCCGAAGCTAAGTGCCGGTCCCGGGCTTCTTTCGGCACAAACCGCTCTGAGGAGCTCCCTGCGCTCGCCACAATGCTCTGTGTGCGAAGAAGTCGCTTCTTCGCCTCCGGGAGAATCGGCGAGCGGCAGCTTCCCAAAGGCGAAGATGCAAGCTGCAGCACACAGGCACAGTGTGGGCAGCCTTCAGACTTAGAGAAAACAGTACTTTACCACTCTCCTGCCTTTTCCATGGTTATTCTATTGGAAAAGAACGAGTTTTGGACAACTACCTTTCATTCTTGCCAAACTCTTTGCAGACCCCCGTGCAAGCTTTAGAACAAGTTTTTGGATGTTTTCTTTCCTGGCAGAGTTTCTTCTTGCAAGATATGGTGGAAAAGCTTTTTGCTGAGTGTAGAGCGGCAAGACACGCAGAAGACGCGGATACGCAGCTCTCCGAAGCTAAGTGCCGGTCCCGGGCTTCTTTCGGCACAAACCTCTCTCAGGAGCTCCCTGCGCCCTCCACAATGCTCTGTGTGCGAAGAAGCCGCTTCTTCGCCTCCGGGAGAATCGGCGAGCGGCAGCTTCCCAAAGGCGAAGATGCAAGCTGCAGCACACAGGCACAGTGTGGGCAGCATTCAGACTTAGAGAAAACAGTACTTTACCACTCTCCTGCCTTTTCCATGGTTATTCTATTGGAAAAGAACGAGTTTTGGACAACTACCTTTCATTCTTGCCAAACTCTTTGCAGACCCCCGTGCAAGCTTTAGAACAAGATTTTGGATGTTTTCTTTCCTGGCAGAGTTTCTCCTTGCAAGATATGGTGGAAAAGCTTTTTGCTGAGTGTAGAGCGGCAAGACACGCAGAAGACGCGGATACGCAGCTCTCCGAAGCTAAGTGCCGGTCCCGGGCTTCTTTCGGCACAAACCGCTCTCAGGAGCTCCCTGCGCTCGCCACAATGCTCTGTGTGCGAAGAAGCCGCTTCTTCGCCTCCGGGAGAATCGGCGAGCGGCAGCTTCCCAAAGGCGAAGATGCAAGCTGCAGCACACAGGCACAGTGTGGGCAGCCTTCAGACTTAGAGAAAACAGTACTTTACCACTCTCCTGCCTTTTCCATGGTTATTCTATTGGAAAAGAACGAGTTTTGGACAACTACCTTTCATTCTTGCCAAACTCTTTGCAGACCCCCGTGCAAGCTTTAGAACAAGATTTTGGATGTTTTCTTTCCTGGCAGAGTTTCTCCTTGCAAGATATGGTGGAAAAGCTTTTTGCTGAGTGTAGAGCGGCAAGACACGCAGAAGACGCAGATACGCAGCTCTCCGAAGCTAAGTGCCGGTCCCGGGCTTCTTTCGGCACAAACCGCTCTCAGGAGCTCCCTGCGCTCGCCACAATGCTCTGTGTGCGAAGAAGCCGCTTCTTCGCCTGCGGGAGAATCGGCGAGCGGCAGCTTCCCAAAGGCGAAGATGCAAGCTGCAGCACACAGGCACAGTGTGGGCAGCCTTCAGACTTAGAGAAAACAGTACTTTACCACTCTCCTGCCTTTTCCATGGTTATTCTATTGGAAAAGAACGAGTTTTGGACAACTACCTTTCATTCTTGCCAAACTCTTTGCAGACCCCCGTGCAAGCTTTAGAACAAGATTTTGGATGTTTTCTTTCCTGGCAGAGTTTCTCCTTGCAAGATATGGTGGAAAAGCTTTTTGCTGAGTGTAGAGCGGCAAGACACGCAGAAGACGCGGATACGCAGCTCTCCGAAGCTAAGTGCCGGTCCCGGGCTTCTTTCGGCACAAACCGCTCTCAGGAGCTCCCTGCGCTCGCCACAATGCTCTGTGTGCGAAGAAGCCGCTTCTTCGCCTCCGGGAGAATCGGCGAGCGGCAGCTTCCCAAAGGCGAAGATGCAAGCTGCAGCACACAGGCACAGTGTGGGCAGCCTTCAGACTTAGAGAAAACAGTACTTTACCACTCTCCTGCCTTTTCCATGGTTATTCTATTGGAAAAGAACGAGTTTTGGACAACTACCTTTCATTCTTGCCAAACTCTTTGCAGACCCCCGTGCAAGCTTTAGAACAAGATTTTGGATGTTTTCTTTCCTGGCAGAGTTTCTCCTTGCAAGATATGGTGGAAAAGCTTTTTGCTGAGTGTAGAGCGGCAAGACACGCAGAAGACGCAGATACGCAGCTCTCCGAAGCTAAGTGCCGGTCCCGGGCTTCTTTCGGCACAAACCGCTCTCAGGAGCTCCCTGCGCTCGCCACAATGCTCTGTGTGCGAAGAAGCCGCTTCTTCGCCTGCGGGAGAATCGGCGAGCGGCAGCTTCCCAAAGGCGAAGATGCAAGCTGCAGCACACAGGCACAGTGTGGGCAGCCTTCAGACTTAGAGAAAACAGTACTTTACCACTCTCCTGCCTTTTCCATGGTTATTCTATTGGAAAAGAACGAGTTTTGGACAACTACCTTTCATTCTTGCCAAACTCTTTGCAGACCCCCGTGCAAGCTTTAGAACAAGATTTTGGATGTTTTCTTTCCTGGCAGAGTTTCTCCTTGCAAGATATGGTGGAAAAGCTTTTTGCTGAGTGTAGAGCGGCAAGACACGCAGAAGACGCAGATACGCAGCTCTCCGAAGCTAAGTGCCGGTCCCGGGCTTCTTTCGGCACAAACCGCTCTCAGGAGCTCCCTGCGCTCGCCACAATGCTCTGTGTGCGAAGAAGCCGCTTCTTCGCCTCCGGGAGAATCGGCGAGCGGCAGCTTCCCAAAGGCGAAGATGCAAGCTGCAGCACACAGGCACAGTGTGGGCAGCCTTCAGACTTAGAGAAAACAGTACTTTACCACTCTCCTGCCTTTTCCATGGTTATTCTATTGGAAAAGAACGAGTTTTGGACAACTACCTTTCATTCTTGCCAAACTCTTTGCACACCCCCGTGCGAGCTTTAGAACAAGATTTTGGATGTTTTCTTTCCTGGCAGAGTTTCTCCTTGCAAGATATGGTGGAAAAGCTTTTTGCTGAGTGTAGAGCGGCAAGACACGCAGAAGACGCAGATACGCAGCTCTCCGAAGCTAAGTGCCGGTCCCGGGCTTCTTTCGGCACAAACCGCTCTCAGGAGCTCCCTGCGCTCGCCACAATGCTCTGTGTGCGAAGAAGCCGCTTCTTCGCCTGCGGGAGAATCGGCGAGCGGCAGCTTCCCAAAGGCGAAGATGCAAGCTGCAGCACACAGGCACAGTGTGGGCAGCCTTCAGACTTAGAGAAAACAGTACTTTACCACTCTCCTGCCTTTTCCATGGTTATTCTATTGGAAAAGAACGAGTTTTGGACAACTACCTTTCATTCTTGCCAAACTCTTTGCAGACCCCCGTGCAAGCTTTAGAACAAGATTTTGGATGTTTTCTTTCCTGGCAGAGTTTCTCCTTGCAAGATATGGTGGAAAAGCTTTTTGCTGAGTGTAGAGCGGCAAGACACGCAGAAGACGCGGATACGCAGCTCTCCGAAGCTAAGTGCCGGTCCCGGGCTTCTTTCGGCACAAACCGCTCTCAGGAGCTCCCTGCGCTGGCCACAATGCTCTGTGTGCGAAGAAGCCGCTTCTTCGCCTGCGGGAGAATCGGCGAGCGGCAGCTTCCAAAAGGCGAAGATGCAAGCTGCAGCACACAGGCTCAGTGTGGGCAGCCTTCAGACTTAGAGAAAACAGTACTTTACCACTCTCCTGCCTTTTCCATGGTTATTCTATTGGAAAAGAACGAGTTTTGGACAACTACCTTTCATTCTTGCCAAACTCTTTGCAGACCCCCGTGCAAGCTTTAGAACAAGATTTTGGATGTTTTCTTTCCTGGCAGAGTTTCTCCTTGCAAGATATGGTGGAAAAGCTTTTTGCTGAGTGTAGAGCGGCAAGACACGCAGAAGACGCGGATACGCAGCTCTCCGAAGCTAAGTGCCGGTCCCGGGCTTCTTTCGGCACAAACCGCTCTCAGGAGCTCCCTGCGCTCGCCACAATGCTCTGTGTGCGAAGAAGCCGCTTCTTCGCCTCCGGGAGAATCGGCGAGCGGCAGCTTCCCAAAGGCGAAGATGCAAGCTGCAGCACGCAGGCACAGTGTGGGCAGCATTCAGACTTAGAGAAAACAGTACTTTACCACTCTCCTGCCTTTTCCATGGTTATTCTATTGGAAAAGAACGAGTTTTGGACAACTACCTTTCATTCTTGCCAAACTCTTTGCAGACCTGCGTGCAAGCTTTAGAACAAGATTTTGGATGTTTTCTTTCCTGGCAGAGTTTCTCCTTGCAAGATATGGTGGAAAAGCTTTTTGCTGAGTATAGAGCGGCAAGACACGCAGAAGACGCAGATACGCAGCTCTCCGAAGCTAAGTGCCGGTCCCGGGCTTCTTTCGGCACAAACCGCTCTCAGGAGCTCCCTGCGCTCGCCACAATGCTCTGTGTGCGAAGAAGCCGCTTCTTCGCCTCCGGGAGAATCGGCGAGCGGCAGCTTGCCAAAGGCGAAGATGAAAGCTGCAGCACACAGGCACAGTGTGGGCAGCCTTCAGACTTAGAGAAAACAGTACTTTACCACTCTCCTGCCTTTTCCATGGTTATTCTATTGGAAAAGAACGAGTTTTGGACAACTACCTTTCATTCTTGCCAAACTCTTTGCAGACCCCCGTGCAAGCTTTAGAACAAGATTTTGGATGTTTTCTTTCCTGGCAGAGTTTCTCCTTGCAAGATATGGTGGAAAAGCTTTTGGCTGAGTGTAGAGCGGCAAGACACGCAGAAGACGCAGATACGCAGCTCTCCGAAGCTAAGTGCCGGTCCCGGGCTTCTTTCGGCACAAACCGCTCTCAGGAGCTCCCTGCGCTCGCCACAATGCTCTGTGTGCGAAGAAGCCGCTTCTTCGCCTCCGGGAGAATCGGCGAGCGGCAGCTTCCCAAAGGCGAAGATGCAAGCTGCAGCACACAGGCACAGTGTGGGCAGCCTTCAGACTTAGAGAAAACAGTACTTTACCACTCTCCTGCCTTTTCCATGGTTATTCTATTGGAAAAGAACGAGTTTTGGACAACTACCTTTCATTCTTGCCAAACTCTTTGCAGACCCCCGTGCAAGCTTTAGAACAAGATTTTGGATGTTTTCTTTCCTGGCAGAGTTTCTCCTTGCAAGATATGGTGGAAAAGCTTTTGGCTGAGTGTAGAGCGGCAAGACACGCAGAAGACGCAGATACGCAGCTCTCCGAAGCTAAGTGCCGGTCCCGGGCTTCTTTCGGCACAAACCGCTCTCAGGAGCTCCCTGCGCTCGCCACAATGCTCTGTGTGCGAAGAAGCCGCTTCTTCGCCTCCGGGAGAATCGGCGAGCGGCAGCTTCCCAAAGGCGAAGATGCAAGCTGCAGCACACAGGCACAGTGTGGGCAGCCTTCAGACTTAGAGAAAACAGTACTTTACCACTCTCCTGCCTTTTCCATGGTTATTCTATTGGAAAAGAACGAGTTTTGGACAACTACCTTTCATTCTTGCCAAACTCTTTGCAGACCCCCGTGCAAGCTTTAGAAGAAGATTTTGGATGTTTTCTTTCCTGGCAGAGTTTCTCCTTGCAAGATATGGTGGAAAAGCTTTTTGCTGAGTATAGAGCGGCAAGACACGCAGAAGACGCAGATACGCAGCTCTCCGAAGCTAAGTGCCGGTCCCGGGCTTCTTTCGGCACAAACCGCTCTCAGGAGCTCCCTGCGCTCGCCACAATGCTCTGTGTGCGAAGAAGTCGCTTCTTCGCCTGCGGGAGAATCGGCGAGCGGCAGCTTCCCAAAGGCGAAGATGCAAGCTGCAGCACACAGGCACAGTGTGGGCAGCCTTCAGACTTAGAGAAAACAGTACTTTACCACTCTCCTGCCTTTTCCATGGTTATTCTATTGGAAAAGAACGAGTTTTGGACAACTACCTTTCATTCTTGCCAAACTCTTTGCAGACCCCCGTGCAAGCTTTAGAACAAGATTTTGGATGTTTTCTTTCCTGGCAGAGTTTCTCCTTGCAAGATATGGTGGAAAAGCTTTTTGCTGAGTGTAGAGCGGCAAGACACGCAGAAGACGCAGATACGCAGCTCTCCGAAGCTAAGTGCCGGTCCCGGGCTTCTTTCGGCACAAACCGCTCTCAGGAGCTCCCTGCGCTCGCCACAATGCTCTGTGTGCGAAGAAGCCGCTTCTTCGCCTCCGGGAGAATCGGCGAGCGGCAGCTTCCCAAAGGCGAAGATGCAAGCTGCAGCACACAGGCACAGTGTGGGCAGCCTTCAGACTTAGAGAAAACAGTACTTTACCACTCTCCTGCCTTTTCCATGGTTATTCTATTGGAAAAGAACGAGTTTTGGACAACTACCTTTCATTCTTGCCAAACTCTTTGCACACCCCCGTGCAAGCTTTAGAACAAGATTTTGGATGTTTTCTTTCCTGGCAGAGTTTCTCCTTGCAAGATATGGTGGAAAAGCTTTTGGCTGAGTGTAGAGCGGCAAGACACGCAGAAGACGCAGATACGCAGCTCTCCGAAGCTAAGTGCCGGTCCCGGGCTTCTTTCGGCACAAACCGCTCTCAGGAGCTCCCTGCGCTCGCCACAATGCTCTGTGTGCGAAGAAGCCGCTTCTTCGCCTCCGGGAGAATCAGCGAGCGGCAGCTTCCCAAAGGCGAAGATGCAAGCTGCAGCACACAGGCACAGTGTGGGCAGCCTTCAGACTTAGAGAAAACAGTACTTTACCACTCTCCTGCCTTTTCCATGGTTATTCTATTGGAAAAGAACGAGTTTTGGACAACTACCTTTCATTCTTGCCAAACTCTTTGCAGACCCCCGTGCAAGCTTTAGAACAAGATTTTGGATGTTTTCTTTCCTGGCAGAGTTTCTCCTTGCAAGATATGGTGGAAAAGCTTTTGGCTGAGTGTAGAGCGGCAAGACACGCAGAAGACGCAGATACGCAGCTCTCCGAAGCTAAGTGCCGGTCCCGGGCTTCTTTCGGCACAAACCGCTCTCAGGAGCTCCCTGCGCTCGCCACAATGCTCTGTGTGCGAAGAAGCCGCTTCTTCGCCTCCGGGAGAATCGGCGAGCGGCAGCTTCCCAAAGGCGAAGATGCAAGCTGCAGCACACAGGCACAGTGTGGGCAGCCTTCAGACTTAGAGAAAACAGTACTTTACCACTCTCCTGCCTTTTCCATGGTTATTCTATTGGAAAAGAACGAGTTTTGGACAACTACCTTTCATTCTTGCCAAACTCTTTGCAGACCCCCGTGCAAGCTTTAGAACAAGATTTTGGATGTTTTCTTTCCTGGCAGAGTTTCTCCTTGCAAGATATGGTGGAAAAGCTTTTGGCTGAGTGTAGAGCGGCAAGACACGCAGAAGACGCAGATACGCAGCTCTCCGAAGCTAAGTGCCGGTCCCGGGCTTCTTTCGGCACAAACCGCTCTCAGGAGCTCCCTGCGCTCGCCACAATGCTCTGTGTGCGAAGAAGCCGCTTCTTCGCCTCCGGGAGAATCGGCGAGCGGCAGCTTCCCAAAGGCGAAGATGCAAGCTGCAGCACACAGGCACAGTGTGGGCAGCCTTCAGACTTAGAGAAAACAGTACTTTACCACTCTCCTGCCTTTTCCATGGTTATTCTATTGGAAAAGAACGAGTTTTGGACAACTACCTTTCATTCTTGCCAAACTCTTTGCAGACCTCCGTGCAAGCTTTAGAACAAGATTTTGGATGTTTTCTTTCCTGGCAGAGTTTCTCCTTGCAAGATATGGTGGAAAAGCTTTTTGCTGAGTATAGAGCGGCAAGACACGCAGAAGACGCAGATACGCAGCTCTCCGAAGCTAAGTGCCGGTCCCGGGCTTCTTTCGGCACAAACCGCTCTCAGGAGCTCCCTGCGCTCGCCACAATGCTCTGTGTGCGAAGAAGTCGCTTCTTCGCCTGCGGGAGAATCGGCGAGCGGCAGCTTCCCAAAGGCGAAGATGCAAGCTGCAGCACACAGGCACAGTGTGGGCAGCCTTCAGACTTAGAGAAAACAGTACTTTACCACTCTCCTGCCTTTTCCATGGTTATTCTATTGGAAAAGAACGAGTTTTGGACAACTACCTTTCATTCTTGCCAAACTCTTTGCAGACCCCCGTGCAAGCTTTAGAACAAGATTTTGGATGTTTTCTTTCCTGGCAGAGTTTCTCCTTGCAAGATATGGTGGAAAAGCTTTTTGCTGAGTGTAGAGCGGCAAGACACGCAGAAGACGCAGATACGCAGCTCTCCGAAGCTAAGTGCCGGTCCCGGGCTTCTTTCGGCACAAACCGCTCTCAGGAGCTCCCTGCGCTCGCCACAATGCTCTGTGTGCGAAGAAGCCGCTTCTTCGCCTCCGGGAGAATCGGCGAGCGGCAGCTTCCCAAAGGCGAAGATGCAAGCTGCAGCACACAGGCACAGTGTGGGCAGCCTTCAGACTTAGAGAAAACAGTACTTTACCACTCTCCTGCCTTTTCCATGGTTATTCTATTGGAAAAGAACGAGTTTTGGACAACTACCTTTCATTCTTGCCAAACTCTTTGCACACCCCCGTGCAAGCTTTAGAACAAGATTTTGGATGTTTTCTTTCCTGGCAGAGTTTCTCCTTGCAAGATATGGTGGAAAAGCTTTTGGCTGAGTGTAGAGCGGCAAGACACGCAGAAGACGCAGATACGCAGCTCTCCGAAGCTAAGTGCCGGTCCCGGGCTTCTTTCGGCACAAACCGCTCTCAGGAGCTCCCTGCGCTCGCCACAATGCTCTGTGTGCGAAGAAGCCGCTTCTTCGCCTCCGGGAGAATCGGCGAGCGGCAGCTTCCCAAAGGCGAAGATGCAAGCTGCAGCACACAGGCACAGTGTGGGCAGCCTTCAGACTTAGAGAAAACAGTACTTTACCACTCTCCTGCCTTTTCCATGGTTATTCTATTGGAAAAGAACGAGTTTTGGACAACTACCTTTCATTCTTGCCAAACTCTTTGCAGACCCCCGTGCAAGCTTTAGAACAAGATTTTGGATGTTTTCTTTCCTGGCAGAGTTTCTCCTTGCAAGATATGGTGGAAAAGCTTTTTGCTGAGTGTAGAGCGGCAAGACACGCAGAAGACGCGGATACGCAGCTCTCCGAAGCTAAGTGCCGGTCCCGGGCTTCTTTCGGCACAAACCGCTCTCAGGAGCTCCCTGCGCTGGCCACAATGCTCTGTGTGCGAAGAAGCCGCTTCTTCGCCTGCGGGAGAATCGGCGAGCGGCAGCTTCCAAAAGGCGAAGATGCAAGCTGCAGCACACAGGCTCAGTGTGGGCAGCCTTCAGACTTAGAGAAAACAGTACTTTACCACTCTCCTGCCTTTTCCATGGTTATTCTATTGGAAAAGAACGAGTTTTGGACAACTACCTTTCATTCTTGCCAAACTCTTTGCAGACCTCCGTGCAAGCATTAGAACAAGATTTTGGATGTTTTCTTTCCTGGCAGAGTTTCTCCTTGCAAGATATGGTGGAAAAGCTTTTTGCTGAGTGTAGAGCGGCAAGACACGCAGAAGACGCGGATACGCAGCTCTCCGAAGCTAAGTGCCGGTCCCGGGCTTCTTTCGGCACAAACCGCTCTCAGGAGCTCCCTGCGCTCGCCACAATGCTCTGTGTGCGAAGAAGCCGCTTCTTCGCCTCCGGGAGAATCGGCGAGCGGCAGCTTCCCAAAGGCGAAGATGCAAGCTGCAGCACGCAGGCACAGTGTGGGCAGCATTCAGACTTAGAGAAAACAGTACTTTACCACTCTCCTGCCTTTTCCATGGTTATTCTATTGGAAAAGAACGAGTTTTGGACAACTACCTTTCATTCTTGCCAAACTCTTTGCAGACCCCCGTGCAAGCTTTAGAACAAGATTTTGGATGTTTTCTTTCCTGGCAGAGTTTCTCCTTGCAAGATATGGTGGAAAAGCTTTTGGCTGAGTGTAGAGCGGCAAGACACGCAGAAGACGCAGATACGCAGCTCTCCGAAGCTAAGTGCCGGTCCCGGGCTTCTTTCGGCACAAACCGCTCTCAGCAGCTCCCTGCGCTCGCCACAATGCTCTGTGTGCGAAGAAGCCGCTTCTTCGCCTCCGGGAGAATCGGCGAGCGGCAGCTTCCCAAAGGCGAAGATGCAAGCTGCAGCACACAGGCACAGTGTGGGCAGCCTTCAGACTTAGAGAAAACAGTACTTTACCACTCTCCTGCCTTTTCCATGGTTATTCTATTGGAAAAGAACGAGTTTTGGACAACTACCTTTCATTCTTGCCAAACTCTTTGCAGACCCCCGTGCAAGCTTTAGAACAAGATTTTGGATGTTTTCTTTCCTGGCAGAGTTTCTCCTTGCAAGATATGGTGGAAAAGCTTTTGGCTGAGTGTAGAGCGGCAAGACACGCAGAAGACGCAGATACGCAGCTCTCCGAAGCTAAGTGCCGGTCCCGGGCTTCTTTCGGCACAAACCGCTCTCAGGAGCTCCCTGCGCTCGCCACAATGCTCTGTGTGCGAAGAAGCCGCTTCTTCGCCTCCGGGAGAATCGGCGAGCGGCAGCTTCCCAAAGGCGAAGATGCAAGCTGCAGCACACAGGCACAGTGTGGGCAGCCTTCAGACTTAGAGAAAACAGTACTTTACCACTCTCCTGCCTTTTCCATGGTTATTCTATTGGAAAAGAACGAGTTTTGGACAACTACCTTTCATTCTTGCCAAACTCTTTGCAGACCTCCGTGCAAGCTTTAGAACAAGATTTTGGATGTTTTCTTTCCTGGCAGAGTTTCTCCTTGCAAGATATGGTGGAAAAGCTTTTTGCTGAGTATAGAGCGGCAAGACACGCAGAAGACGCAGATACGCAGCTCTCCGAAGCTAAGTGCCGGTCCCGGGCTTCTTTCGGCACAAACCGCTCTCAGGAGCTCCCTGCGCTCGCCACAATGCTCTGTGTGCGAAGAAGTCGCTTCTTCGCCTGCGGGAGAATCGGCGAGCGGCAGCTTCCCAAAGGCGAAGATGCAAGCTGCAGCACACAGGCACAGTGTGGGCAGCCTTCAGACTTAGAGAAAACAGTACTTTACCACTCTCCTGCCTTTTCCATGGTTATTCTATTGGAAAAGAACGAGTTTTGGACAACTACCTTTCATTCTTGCCAAACTCTTTGCAGACCCCCGTGCAAGCTTTAGAACAAGATTTTGGATGTTTTCTTTCCTGGCAGAGTTTCTCCTTGCAAGATATGGTGGAAAAGCTTTTGGCTGAGTGTAGAGCGGCAAGACACGCAGAAGACGCAGATACGCAGCTCTCCGAAGCTAAGTGCCGGTCCCGGGCTTCTTTCGGCACAAACCGCTCTCAGCAGCTCCCTGCGCTCGCCACAATGCTCTGTGTGCGAAGAAGCCCCCTCTTCGCCTCCGGGAGAATCGGCGAGCGGCAGCTTGCCAAAGGCGAAGATGCAAGCTGCAGCACACAGGCACAGTGTGGGCAGCCTTCAGACTTAGAAAAAACAGTACTTTACCACTCTCCTGCCTTTTCCATGGTTATTCTATTGGAAAAGAACGAGTTTTGGACAACTACCTTTCATTCTTGCCAAACTCTTTGCAGACCTCCGTGCAAGCTTTAGAACAAGATTTTGGATGTTTTCTTTCCTGGCAGAGTTTCTCCTTGCAAGATATGGTGGAAAAGCTTTTGGCTGAGTGTAGAGCGGCAAGACACGCAGAAGACGCAGATACGCAGCTCTCCGAAGCTAAGTGCCGGTCCCGGGCTTCTTTCGGCACAAACCGCTCTCAGGAGCTCCCTGCGCTCGCCACAATGCTCTGTGTGCGAAGAAGCCGCTTCTTCTCCTCCGGGAGAATCGGCGAGCGGCAGCTTCCCAAAGGCGAAGATGCAAGCTGCAGCACACAGGCACAGTGTGGGCAGCCTTCAGACTTAGAGAAAACAGTACTTTACCACTCTCCTGCCTTTTCCATGGTTATTCTATTGGAAAAGAACGAGTTTTGGACAACTACCTTTCATTCTTGCCAAACTCTTTGCAGACCCCCGTGCAAGCTTTAGAACAAGTTTTTGGATGTTTTCTTTCCTGGCAGAGTTTCTCCTTGCAAGATATGGTGGAAAAGCTTTTTGCTGAGTGTAGAGCGGCAAGACACGCAGAAGACGCGGATACGCAGCTCTCCGAAGCTAAGTGCCGGTCCCGGGCTCCTTTCGGCACAAACCGCTCTCAGGAGCTCCCTGCGCTGGCCACAATGCTCTGTGTGCGAAGAAGCCGCTTCTTCGCCTCCGGGAGAATCGGCGAGCGGCAGCTTCCCAAAGGCGAAGATGCAAGCTGCAGCACGCAGGCACAGTGTGGGCAGCCTTCAGACTTAGAGAAAACAGTACTTTACCACTCTCCTGCCTTTTCCATGGTTATTCTATTGGAAAAGAACGAGTTTTGGACAACTACCTTTCATTCTTGCCAAACTCTTTGCAGACCCCCGTGCAAGCTTTAGAACAAGATTTTGGATGTTTTCTTTCCTGGCAGAGTTTCTCCTTGCAAGATATGGTGGAAAAGCTTTTGGCTGAGTGTAGAGCGGCAAGACACGCAGAAGACGCAGATACGCAGCTCTCCGAAGCTAAGTGCCGGTCCCGGGCTTCTTTCGGCACAAACCGCTCTCAGCAGCTCCCTGCGCTCGCCACAATGCTCTGTGTGCGAAGAAGCCGCTTCTTCGCCTGCGGGAGAATCGGCGAGCGGCAGCTTCCCAAAGGCAAAGATGCAAGCTGCAGCACACAGGCACAGTGTGGGCAGCCTTCAGACTTAGAGAAAACAGTACTTTACCACTCTCCTGCCTTTTCCATGGTTATTCTATTGGAAAAGAACGAGTTTTGGACAACTACCTTTCATTCTTGCCAAACTCTTTGCAGACCCCCGTGCAAGCTTTAGAACAAGATTTTGGATGTTTTCTTTCCTGGCAGAGTTTCTCCTTGCAAGATATGGTGGAAAAGCTTTTGGCTGAGTGTAGAGCGGCAAGACACGCAGAAGACGCAGATACGCAGCTCTCCGAAGCTAAGTGCCGGTCCCGGGCTTCTTTCGGCACAAACCGCTCTCAGGAGCTCCCTGCGCTCGCCACAATGCTCTGTGTGCGAAGAAGCCGCTTCTTCGCCTGCGGGAGAATCGGCGAGCGGCAGCTTCCCAAAGGCGAAGATGCAAGCTGCAGCACACAGGCACAGTGTGGGCAGCCTTCAGACTTAGAGAAAACAGTACTTTACCACTCTCCTGCCTTATCCATGGTTATTCTATTGGAAAAGAACGAGTTTTGGACAACTACCTTTCATTCTTGCCAAACTCTTTGCAGACCTCCGTGCAAGCTTTAGAACAAGATTTTGGATGTTTTCTTTCCTGGCAGAGTTTCTCCTTGCAAGATATGGTGGAAAAGCTTTTGGCTGAGTGTAGAGCGGCAAGACACGCAGAAGACGCAGATACGCAGCTCTCCGAAGCTAAGTGCCGGTCCCGGGCTTCTTTCGGCACAAACCGCTCTCAGGAGCTCCCTGCGCTCGCCACAATGCTCTGTGTGCGAAGAAGCCGCTTCTTCGCCTGCGGGAGAATCGGCGAGCGGCAGCTTCGCAAAGGCGAAGATGCAAGCTGCAGCACACAGGCACAGTGTGGGCAGCCTTCAGACTTAGAGAAAACAGTACTTTACCACTCTCCTGCCTTTTCCATGGTTATTCTATTGGAAAAGAACGAGTTTTGGACAACTACCTTTCATTCTTGCCAAACTCTTTGCAGACCCCCGTGCAAGCTTTAGAACAAGATTTTGGATGTTTTCTTTCCTGGCAGAGTTTCTCCTTGCAAGATATGGTGAAAAAGCTTTTTGCTGAGTGTAGAGCGGCAAGACACGCAGAAGACGCAGATACGCAGCTCTCCGAAGCTAAGTGCCGGTCCCGGGCTTCTTTCGGCACAAACCGCTCTCAGGAGCTCCCTGCGCTCGCCACAATGCTCTGTGTGCGAAGAAGCCGCTTCTTCGCCTGCGGGAGAATCGGCGAGCGGCAGCTTCCCAAAGGCGAAGATGCAAGCTGCGGCACACAGGCACAGTGTGGGCAGCCTTCAGACTTAGAGAAAACAGTACTTTACCACTCTCCTGCCTTTTCCATGGTTATTCTATTGGAAAAGAACGAGTTTTGGACAACTACCTTTCATTCTTGCCAAACTCTTTGCAGACCCCCGTGCAAGCTTTAGAACAAGATTTTGGATGTTTTCTTTCCTGGCAGAGTTTCTCCTTGCAAGATATGGTGGAAAAGCTTTTGGCTGAGTGTAGAGCGGCAAGACACGCAGAAGACGCAGATACGCAGCTCTCCGAAGCTAAGTGCCGGTCCCGGGCTTCTTTCGGCACAAACCGCTCTCAGGAGCTGCCTGCGCTCGCCACAATGCTCTGTGTGCGAAGAAGCCGCTTCTTCGCCTCCGGGAGAATCGGCGAGCGGCAGCTTCCCAAAGGCGAAGATGCAAGCTGCAGCACGCAGGCACAGTGTGGGCAGCCTTCAGACTTAGAGAAAACAGTACTTTACCACTCTCCTGCCTTTTCCATGGTTATTCTATTGGAAAAGAACGAGTTTTGGACAACTACCTTTCATTCTTGCCAAACTCTTTGCAGACCCCCGTGCAAGCTTTAGAACAAGATTTTGGATGTTTTCTTTCCTGGCAGAGTTTCTCCTTGCAAGATATGGTGGAAAAGCTTTTGGCTGAGTGTAGAGCGGCAAGACACGCAGAAGACGCAGATACGCAGCTCTCCGAAGCTAAGTGCCGGTCCCGGGCTTCTTTCGGCACAAACCGCTCTCAGGAGCTCCCTGCGCTCGCCACAATGCTCTGTGTGCGAAGAAGCCGCTTCTTCGCCTGCGGGAGAATCGGCGAGCGGCAGCTTCCCAAAGGCAAAGATGCAAGCTGCAGCACACAGGCACAGTGTGGGCAGCACTCAGACTTAGATAAAACAGTACTTTACCACTCTCCTGCCTTATCCATGGTTATTCTATTGGAAAAGAAGGAGTTTTGGACAACTACCTTTCATTCTTGCCAAACTCTTTGCAGACCCCCGTGCAAGCTTTAGAACAAGATTTTGGATGTTTTCTTTCCTGGCAGAGTTTCTCCTTGCAAGATATGGTGGAAAAGCTTTTGGCTGAGTGTAGAGCGGCAAGACACGCAGAAGACGCAGATACGCAGCTCTCCGAAGCTAAGTGCCGGTCCCGGGCTTCTTTCGGCACAAACCGCTCTCAGGAGCTCCCTGCGCTCGCCACAATGCTCTGTGTGCGAAGAAGCCGCTTCTTCGCCTGCGGGAGAATCGGCGAGCGGCAGCTTCCCAAAGGCGAAGATGCAAGCTGCAGCACACAGGCACAGTGTGGGCAGCCTTCAGACTTAGAGAAAACAGTACTTTACCACTCTCCTGCCTTTTCCATGGTTATTCTATTGGAAAAGAACGAGTTTTGGACAACTACCTTTCATTCTTGCCAAACTCTTTGCAGACCCCTGTGCAAGCTTTAGAACCAGATTTTGGATGTTTTCTTTCCTGGCAGAGTTTCTCCTTGCAAGATATGGTGGAAAAGCTTTTTGCTGAGTGTAGAGCGGCAAGACACGCAGAAGACGCAGATACGCAGCTCTCCGAAGCTAAGTGCCGGTCCCGGGCTTCTTTCGGCACAAACCGCTCTCAGCAGCTCCCTGCGCTCGCCACAATGCTCTGTGTGCGAAGAAGCCGCTTCTTCGCCTGCGGGAGAATCGGCGAGCGGCAGCTTCCCAAAGGCGAAGATGCAAGCTGCAGCACACAGGCACAGTGTGGGCAGCATTCAGACTTAGAGAAAACAGTACTTTACCACTCTCCTGCCTTTTCCATGGTTATTCTATTGGAAAAGAACGAGTTTTGGACAACTACCTTTCATTCTTGCCAAACTCTTTGCAGACCCCCGTGCAAGCTTTAGAACAAGATTTTGGATGTTTTCTTCCCTGGCAGAGTTTCTCCTTGCAAGATATGGTGGACAAGCTTTTTGCTGAGTGTAGAGCGGCAAGACACGCAGAAGACGCAGATACGCAGCTCTCCGAAGCTAAGTGCCGGTCCCGGGCTTCTTTCGGCACAAACCGCTCTCAGGAGCTCCCTGCGCTCGCCACAATGCTCTGTGTGCGAAGAAGCCGCTTCTTCGCCTGCGGGAGAATCGGCGAGCGGCAGCTTCCCAAAGGCGAAGATGCAAGCTGCAGCACACAGGCACAGTGTGGGCAGCCTTCAGACTTAGAGAAAACAGTACTTTACCACTCTCCTGCCTTTTCCATGGTTATTCTATTGGAAAAGAACGAGTTTTGGACAACTACCTTTCATTCTTGCCAAACTCTTTGCAGACCCCCGTGCAAGCTTTAGAACAAGATTTTGGATGTTTTCTTTCCTGGCAGAGTTTCTCCTTGCAAGATATGGTGGAAAAGCTTTTGGCTGAGTGTAGAGCGGCAAGACACGCAGAAGACGCAGATACGCAGCTCTCCGAAGCTAAGTGCCGGTCCCGGGCTTCTTTCGGCACAAACCGCTCTCAGGAGCTCCCTGCGCTCGCCACAATGCTCTGTGTGCGAAGAAGCCGCTTCTTCGCCTCCTGGAGAATCGGCGAGCGGCAGCTTCCCAAAGGCGAAGATGCAAGCTGCAACACGCAGGCACAGTGTGGGCAGCCTTCAGACTTAGAGAAAACAGTACTTTACCACTCTCCTGCCTTTTCCATGGTTATTCTATTGGAAAAGAACGAGTTTTGGACAACTACCTTTCATTCTTGCCAAACTCTTTGCAGACCCCCGTGCAAGCTTTAGAACAAGATTTTGGATGTTTTCTTTCCTGGCAGAGTTTCTCCTTGCAAGATATGGTGGAAAAGCTTTTGGCTGAGTGTAGAGCGGCAAGACACGCAGAAGACGCAGATACGCAGCTCTCCGAAGCTAAGTGCCGGTCCCGGGCTTCTTTCGGCACAAACCGCTCTCAGGAGCTCCCTGCGCTTGCCACAATGCTCTGTGTGCGAAGAAGCCGCTTCTTCGCCTGCGGGAGAATCGGCGAGCGGCAGCTTCCCAAAGGCGAAGATGCAAGCTGCAGCACACAGGCACAGTGTGGGCAGCCTTCAGACTTAGAGAAAACAGTACTTTACCACTCTCCTGCCTTATCCATGGTTATTCTATTGGAAAAGAACGAGTTTTGGACAACTACCTTTCATTCTTGCCAAACTCTTTGCAGACCTGCGTGCAAGCTTTAGAACAAGATTTTGTATGTTTTCTTTCCTGGCAGAGTTTCTCCTTGCAAGATATGGTGGAAAAGCTTTTGGCTGAGTGTAGAGCGGCAAGACACGCAGAAGACGCAGATACGCAGCTCTCCGAAGCTAAGTGCCGGTCCCGGGCTTCTTTCGGCACAAACCGCTCTCAGGAGCTCCCTGCGCTCGCCACAATGCTCTGTGTGCGAAGAAGCCGCTTCTTCGCCTGCGGGAGAATCGGCGAGCGGCAGCTTCCCAAAGGCGAAGATGCAAGCTGCAGCACACAGGCACAGTGTGGGCAGCCTTCAGACTTAGAGAAAACAGTACTTTACCACTCTCCTGCCTTTTCCATGGTTATTCTATTGGAAAAGAACGAGTTTTGGACAACTACCTTTCATTCTTGCCAAACTCTTTGCAGACCCCCGTGCAAGCTTTAGAACAAGATTTTGGATGTTTTCTTTCCTGGCAGAGTTTCTCCTTGCAAGATATGGTGGAAAAGCTTTTGGCTGAGTGTAGAGCGGCAAGACACGCAGAAGACGCAGATACGCAGCTCTCCGAAGCTAAGTGCCGGTCCCGGGCTTCTTTCGGCACAAACCGCTCTCAGGAGCTCCCTGCGCTCGCCACAATGCTCTGTGTGCGAAGAAGCCGCTTCTTCGCCTGCGGGAGAATCGGCGAGCGGCAGCTTCCCAAAGGCGAAGATGCAAGCTGCGGCAAACAGGCACAGTGTGGGCAGCCTTCAGACTTAGAGAAAACAGTACTTTACCACTCTCCTGCCTTTTCCATGGTTATTCTATTGGAAAAGAACGAGTTTTGGACAACTACCTTTCATTCTTGCCAAACTCTTTGCAGACCCCCGTGCAAGCTTTAGAACAAGATTTTGGATGTTTTCTTTCCTGGCAGAGTTTCTCCTTGCAAGATATGGTGGAAAAGCTTTTGGCTGAGTGTAGAGCGGCAAGACACGCAGAAGACGCAGATACGCAGCTCTCCGAAGCTAAGTGCCGGTCCCGGGCTTCTTTCGGCACAAACCGCTCTCAGGAGCTCCCTGCGCTCGCCACAATGCTCTGTGTGCGAAGAAGCCGCTTCTTCGCCTCCGGGAGAATCGGCGAGCGGCAGCTTCCCAAAGGCGAAGATGCAAGCTGCAGCACACAGGCACAGTGTGGGCAGCCTTCAGACTTAGAGAAAACAGTACTTTACCACTCTCCTGCCTTTTCCATGGTTATTCTATTGGAAAAGAACGAGTTTTGGACAACTACCTTTCATTCTTGCCAAACTCTTTGCAGACCCCCGTGCAAGCTTTAGAACAAGATTTTGGATGTTTTCTTTCCTGGCAGAGTTTCTCCTTGCAAGATATGGTGGAAAAGCTTTTTGCTGAGTGTAGAGCGGCAAGACACACAGAAGACGCAGATACGCAGCTCTCCGAAGCTAAGTGCCGGTCCCGGGCTTCTTTCGGCACAAACCGCTCTCAGGAGCTCCCTGCGCTCGCCACAATGCTCTGTGTGCGAAGAAGCCGCTTCTTCGCCTCCGGGAGAATCGGCGAGCGGCAACTTCCCAAAGGCAAAGATGCAAGCTGCAGCACACAGGCACAGTGTGGGCAGCATTCAGACTTAGATAAAACAGTACTTTACCACTCTCCTGCCTTATCCATGGTTATTCTATTGGAAAAGAACGAGTTTTGGACAACTACCTTTCATTCTTGCCAAACTCTTTGCAGACCCCCGTGCAAGCTTTAGAACAAGATTTTGGATGTTTTCTGCCCTGGCAGAGTTTCTCCTTGCAAGATATGGTGGAAAAGCTTTTTGCTGAGTGTAGAGCGGCAAGACACGCAGAAGACGCAGATACGCAGCTCTCCGAAGCTAAGTGCCGGTCCCGGGCTTCTTTCGGCACAAACCGCTCTCAGGAGCTCCCTGCGCTCGCCACAATGCTCTGTGTGCGAAGAAGCCGCTTCTTCGCCTGCGGGAGAATCGGCGAGCGGCAGCTTCCCAAAGGCGAAGATGCAAGCTGCAGCACACAGGCACAGTGTGGGCAGCATTCAGACTTAGAGAAAACAGTACTTTACCACTCTCCTGCCTTATCCATGGTTATTCTATTGGAAAAGAACGAGTTTTGGACAACTACCTTTCATTCTTGCCAAACTCTTTGCAGACCCCCGTGCAAGCTTTAGAACAAGATTTTGGATGTTTTCTTCCCTGGCAGAGTTTCTCCTTGCAAGATATGGTGGAAAAGCTTTTTGCTGAGTGTAGAGCGGCAAGACACGCAGAAGACGCAGATACGCAGCTCTCCGAAGCTAAGTGCCGGTCCCGGGCTTCTTTCGGCACAAACCGCTCTCAGGAGCTCCCTGCGCTCGCCACAATGCTCTGTGTGCGAAGAAGCCGCTTCTTCGCCTGCGGGAGAATCGGCGAGCGGCAGCTTCGCAAAGGCGAAGATGCAAGCTGCAGCACACAGGCACAGTGTGGGCAGCCTTCAGACTTAGAGAAAACAGTACTTTACCACTCTCCTGCCTTTTCCATGGTTATTCTATTGGAAAAGAACGAGTTTTGGACAACTACCTTTCATTCTTGCCAAACTCTTTGCAGACCCCCGTGCAAGCTTTAGAACCAGATTTTGGATGTTTTCTTTCCTGGCAGAGTTTCTCCTTGCAAGATATGGTGGAAAAGCTTTTTGCTGAGTGTAGAGCGGCAAGACACGCAGAAGACGCAGATACGCAGCTCTCCGAAGCTAAGTGCCGGTCCCGGGCTTCTTTCGGCACAAACCGCTCTCAGGAGCTCCCTGCGCTCGCCACAATGCTCTGTGTGCGAAGAAGCCGCTTCTTCGCCTGCGGGAGAATCGGCGAGCGGCAGCTTCCCAAAGGCGAAGATGCAAGCTGCGGCACACAGGCACAGTGTGGGCAGCCTTCAGACTTAGAGAAAACAGTACTTTACCACTCTCCTGCCTTTTCCATGGTTATTCTATTGGAAAAGAACGAGTTTTGGACAACTACCTTTCATTCTTGCCAAACTCTTTGCAGACCCCCGTGCAAGCTTTAGAACAAGATTTTGGATGTTTTCTTTCCTGGCAGAGTTTCTCCTTGCAAGATATGGTGGAAAAGCTTTTGGCTGAGTGTAGAGCGGCAAGACACGCAGAAGACGCAGATACGCAGCTCTCCGAAGCTAAGTGCCGGTCCCGGGCTTCTTTCGGCACAAACCGCTCTCAGGAGCTCCCTGCGCTCGCCACAATGCTCTGTGTGCGAAGAAGCCGCTTCTTCGCCTCCGGGAGAATCGGCGAGCGGCAGCTTCCCAAAGGCGAAGATGCAAGCTGCGGCACACAGGCACAGTGTGGGCAGCCTTCAGACTTAGAGAAAACAGTACTTTACCACTCTCCTGCCTTTTCCATGGTTATTCTATTGGAAAAGAACGAGTTTTGGACAACTACCTTTCATTCTTGCCAAACTCTTTGCAGACCCCCGTGCAAGCTTTAGAACAAGATTTTGGATGTTTTCTTTCCTGGCAGAGTTTCTCCTTGCAAGATATGGTGGAAAAGCTTTTTGCTGAGTGTAGAGCGGCAAGACACGCAGAAGACGCAGATACGCAGCTCTCCGAAGCTAAGTGCCGGTCCCGGGCTTCTTTCGGCACAAACCGCTCTCAGCAGCTCCCTGCGCTCGCCACAATGCTCTGTGTGCGAAGAAGCCGCTTCTTCGCCTCCGGGAGAATCGGCGAGCGGCAGCTTCCCAAAGGCGAAGATGCAAGCTGCAGCACACAGGCACAGTGTGGGCAGCATTCAGACTTAGATAAAACAGTACTTTACCACTCTCCTGCCTTATCCATGGTTATTCTATTGGAAAAGAAGGAGTTTTGGACAACTACCTTTCATTCTTGCCAAACTCTTTGCAGACCCCCGTGCAAGCTTTAGAACAAGATTTTGGATGTTTTCTTTCCTGGCAGAGTTTCTCCTTGCAAGATATGGTGGAAAAGCTTTTTGCTGAGTGTAGAGCGGCAAGACACGCAGAAGACGCAGATACGCAGCTCTCCGAAGCTAAGTGCCGGTCCCGGGCTTCTTTCGGCACAAACCGCTCTCAGGAGCTCCCTGCGCTCGCCACAATGCTCTGTGTGCGAAGAAGCCGCTTCTTCGCCTGCGGGAGAATCGGCGAGCGGCAGCTTCCCAAAGGCGAAGATGCAAGCTGCAGCACACAGGCACAGTGTGGGCAGCATTCAGACTTAGAGAAAACAGTACTTTACCACTCTCCTGCCTTATCCATGGTTATTCTATTGGAAAAGAACGAGTTTTGGACAACTACCTTTCATTCTTGCCAAACTCTTTGCAGACCCCCGTGCAAGCTTTAGAACAAGATTTTGGATGTTTTCTGCCCTGGCAGAGTTTCTCCTTGCAAGATATGGTGGAAAAGCTTTTTGCTGAGTGTAGAGCGGCAAGACACGCAGAAGACGCAGATACGCAGCTCTCCGAAGCTAAGTGCCGGTCCCGGGCTTCTTTCGGCACAAACCGCTCTCAGGAGCTCCCTGCGCTCGCCACAATGCTCTGTGTGCGAAGAAGCCGCTTCTTCGCCTGCGGGAGAATCGGCGAGCGGCAGCTTCCCAAAGGCGAAGATGCAAGCTGCAGCACACAGGCACAGTGTGGGCAGCATTCAGACTTAGAGAAAACAGTACTTTACCACTCTCCTGCCTTTTCCATGGTTATTCTATTGGAAAAGAACGAGTTTTGGACAACTACCTTTCATTCTTGCCAAACTCTTTGCAGACCCCCGTGCAAGCTTTAGAACAAGATTTTGGATGTTTTCTTTCCTGGCAGAGTTTCTCCTTGCAAGATATGGTGGAAAAGCTTTTTGCTG
Source organism: Molothrus aeneus (assembly GCF_037042795.1). NCBI lineage: Eukaryota > Metazoa > Chordata > Aves > Passeriformes > Icteridae > Molothrus > Molothrus aeneus. Next base: position 116,909 of record NW_027098823.1, read on the forward strand.
AGTGTAGAGCGGCAAGACACGCAGAAGACGCAGATACGCAGCTCTCCGAAGCTAAGTGCCGGTCCCGGGCTTCTTTCGGCACAAACCGCTCTCAGGAGCTCCCTGCGCTCGCCACAATGCTCTGTGTGCGAAGAAGCCGCTTCTTCGCCTGCGGGAGAATCGGCGAGCGGCAGCTTCGCAAAGGCGAAGATGCAAGCTGCAGCACACAGGCACAGTGTGGGCAGCCTTCAGACTTCGAGAAAACAGTACTTTACCACTCTCCTGCCTTATCCATGGTTATTCTATTGGAAAAGAACGAGTTTTGGACAACTACCTTTCATTCTTGCCAAACTCTTTGCAGACCCCCGTGCAAGCTTTAGAACAAGATTTTGGATGTTTTCTTTCCTGGCAGAGTTTCTCCTTGCAAGATATGGTGGAAAAGCTTTTTGCTGAGTGTAGAGCGGCAAGACACGCAGAAGACGCAGATACGCAGCTCTCCGAAGCTAAGTGCCGGTCCCGGGCTTCTTTCGGCACAAACCGCTCTCAGCAGCTCCCTGCGCTCGCCACAATGCTCTGTGTGCGAAGAAGCCGCTTCTTCGCCTCCGGGAGAATCGGCGAGCGGCAGCTTCCCAAAGGCGAAGATGCAAGCTGCAGCACACAGGCACAGTGTGGGCAGCATTCAGACTTAGATAAAACAGTACTTTACCACTCTCCTGCCTTATCCATGGTTATTCTATTGGAAAAGAAGGAGTTTTGGACAACTACCTTTCATTCTTGCCAAACTCTTTGCAGACCCCCGTGCAAGCTTTAGAACAAGATTTTGGATGTTTTCTTTCCTGGCAGAGTTTCTCCTTGCAAGATATGGTGGAAAAGCTTTTGGCTGAGTGTAGAGCGGCAAGACACGCAGAAGACGCAGATACGCAGCTCTCCGAAGCTAAGTGCCGGTCCCGGGCTTCTTTCGGCACAAACCGCTCTCAGCAGCTCCCTGCGCTCGCCACAATGCTCTGTGTGCGAAGAAGCCGCTTCTTCGCCTGCGGGAGAATCGGCGAGCGGCAGCTTCGCAAAGGCGAAGATGCAAGCTGCAGCACACAGGCACAGTGTGGGCAGCCTTCAGACTTAGAGAAAACAGTACTTTACCACTCTCCTGCCTTATCCATGGTTATTCTATTGGAAAAGAACGAGTTTTGGACAACTACCTTTCATTCTTGCCAAACTCTTTGCAGACCCCCGTGCAAGCTTTAGAACAAGATTTTGGATGTTTTCTGCCCTGGCAGAGTTTCTCCTTGCAAGATATGGTGGAAAAGCTTTTGGCTGAGTGTAGAGCGGCAAGACACGCAGAAGACGCAGATACGCAGCTCTCCGAAGCTAAGTGCCGGTCCCGGGCTTCTTTCGGCACAAACCGCTCTCAGGAGCTCCCTGCGCTCGCCACAATGCTCTGTGTGCGAAGAAGCCGCTTCTTCGCCTGAGGGAGAATCGGCGAGCGGCAGCTTCCCAAAGGCGAAGATGCAAGCTGCAGCACACAGGCACAGTGTGGGCAGCATTCAGACTTAGAGAAAACAGTACTTTACCACTCTCCTGCCTTTTCCATGGTTATTCTATTGGAAAAGAACGAGTTTTGGACAACTACCTTTCATTCTTGCCAAACTCTTTGCAGACCCCCGTGCAAGCTTTAGAACAAGATTTTGGATGTTTTCTTCCCTGGCAGAGTTTCTCCTTGCAAGATATGGTGGACAAGCTTTTTGCTGAGTGTAGAGCGGCAAGACACGCAGAAGACGCAGATACGCAGCTCTCCGAAGCTAAGTGCCGGTCCCGGGCTTCTTTCGGCACAAACCGCTCTCAGGAGCTCCCTGCGCTCGCCACAATGCTCTGTGTGCGAAGAAGCCGCTTCTTCGCCTGCGGGAGAATCGGCGAGCGGCAGCTTCGCAAAGGCGAAGATGCAAGCTGCAGCACACAGGCACAGTGTGGGCAGCATTCAGACTTAGAGAAAACAGTACTTTACCACTCTCCTGCCTTTTCCATGGTTATTCTATTGGAAAAGAACGAGTTTTGGACAACTACCTTTCATTCTTGCCAAACTCTTTGCAGACCCCCGTGCAAGCTTTAGAACAAGATTTTGGATGTTTTCTTTCCTGGCAGAGTTTCTCCTTGCAAGATATGGTGGAAAAGCTTTTGGCTGAGTGTAGAGCGGCAAGACACGCAGAAGACGCAGATACGCAGCTCTCCGAAGCTAAGTGCCGGTCCCGGGCTTCTTTCGGCACAAACCGCTCTCAGGAGCTCCCTGCGCTCGCCACAATGCTCTGTGTGCGAAGAAGCCGCTTCTTCGCCTCCGGGAGAATCGGCGAGCGGCAGCTTCCCAAAGGCGAAGATGCAAGCTGCGGCACACAGGCACAGTGTGGGCAGCCTTCAGACTTAGAGAAAACAGTACTTTACCACTCTCCTGCCTTTTCCATGGTTATTCTATTGGAAAAGAACGAGTTTTGGACAACTACCTTTCATTCTTGCCAAACTCTTTGCAGACCCCCGTGCAAGCTTTAGAACAAGATTTTGGATGTTTTCTTTCCTGGCAGAGTTTCTCCTTGCAAGATATGGTGGAAAAGCTTTTTGCTGAGTGTAGAGCGGCAAGACACGCAGAAGACGCAGATACGCAGCTCTCCGAAGCTAAGTGCCGGTCCCGGGCTTCTTTCGGCACAAACCGCTCTCAGCAGCTCCCTGCGCTCGCCACAATGCTCTGTGTGCGAAGAAGCCGCTTCTTCGCCTCCGGGAGAATCGGCGAGCGGCAGCTTCCCAAAGGCGAAGATGCAAGCTGCAGCACACAGGCACAGTGTGGGCAGCATTCAGACTTAGATAAAACAGTACTTTACCACTCTCCTGCCTTATCCATGGTTATTCTATTGGAAAAGAAGGAGTTTTGGACAACTACCTTTCATTCTTGCCAAACTCTTTGCAGACCCCCGTGCAAGCTTTAGAACAAGATTTTGGATGTTTTCTTTCCTGGCAGAGTTTCTCCTTGCAAGATATGGTGGAAAAGCTTTTTGCTGAGTGTAGAGCGGCAAGACACGCAGAAGACGCAGATACGCAGCTCTCCGAAGCTAAGTGCCGGTCCCGGGCTTCTTTCGGCACAAACCGCTCTCAGGAGCTCCCTGCGCTCGCCACAATGCTCTGTGTGCGAAGAAGCCGCTTCTTCGCCTGCGGGAGAATCGGCGAGCGGCAGCTTCCCAAAGGCGAAGATGCAAGCTGCAGCACACAGGCACAGTGTGGGCAGCATTCAGACTTAGAGAAAACAGTACTTTACCACTCTCCTGCCTTATCCATGGTTATTCTATTGGAAAAGAACGAGTTTTGGACAACTACCTTTCATTCTTGCCAAACTCTTTGCAGACCCCCGTGCAAGCTTTAGAACAAGATTTTGGATGTTTTCTTCCCTGGCAGAGTTTCTCCTTGCAAGATATGGTGGAAAAGCTTTTTGCTGAGTGTAGAGCGGCAAGACACGCAGAAGACGCAGATACGCAGCTCTCCGAAGCTAAGTGCCGGTCCCGGGCTTCTTTCGGCACAAACCGCTCTCAGGAGCTCCCTGCGCTCGCCACAATGCTCTGTGTGCGAAGAAGCCGCTTCTTCGCCTGCGGGAGAATCGGCGAGCGGCAGCTTCGCAAAGGCGAAGATGCAAGCTGCAGCACACAGGCACAGTGTGGGCAGCCTTCAGACTTAGAGAAAACAGTACTTTACCACTCTCCTGCCTTTTCCATGGTTATTCTATTGTTAAAGAACGAGTTTTGGACAACTACCTTTCATTCTTGCCAAACTCTTTGCAGACCCCCGTGCAAGCTTTAGAACCAGATTTTGGATGTTTTCTTTCCTGGCAGAGTTTCTCCTTGCAAGATATGGTGGAAAAGCTTTTTGCTGAGTGTAGAGCGGCAAGACACGCAGAAGACGCAGATACGCAGCTCTCCGAAGCTAAGTGCCGGTCCCGGGCTTCTTTCGGCACAAACCGCTCTCAGGAGCTCCCTGCGCTCGCCACAATGCTCTGTGTGCGAAGAAGCCGCTTCTTCGCCTGCGGGAGAATCGGCGAGCGGCAGCTTCCCAAAGGCGAAGATGCAAGCTGCGGCACACAGGCACAGTGTGGGCAGCCTTCAGACTTAGAGAAAACAGTACTTTACCACTCTCCTGCCTTTTCCATGGTTATTCTATTGGAAAAGAACGAGTTTTGGACAACTACCTTTCATTCTTGCCAAACTCTTTGCAGACCCCCGTGCAAGCTTTAGAACAAGATTTTGGATGTTTTCTTTCCTGGCAGAGTTTCTCCTTGCAAGATATGGTGGAAAAGCTTTTGGCTGAGTGTAGAGCGGCAAGACACGCAGAAGACGCAGATACGCAGCTCTCCGAAGCTAAGTGCCGGTCCCGGGCTTCTTTCGGCACAAACCGCTCTCAGGAGCTCCCTGCGCTCGCCACAATGCTCTGTGTGCGAAGAAGCCGCTTCTTCGCCTCCGGGAGAATCGGCGAGCGGCAGCTTCCCAAAGGCGAAGATGCAAGCTGCGGCACACAGGCACAGTGTGGGCAGCCTTCAGACTTAGAGAAAACAGTACTTTACCACTCTCCTGCCTTTTCCATGGTTATTCTATTGGAAAAGAACGAGTTTTGGACAACTACCTTTCATTCTTGCCAAACTCTTTGCAGACCCCCGTGCAAGCTTTAGAACAAGATTTTGGATGTTTTCTTTCCTGGCAGAGTTTCTCCTTGCAAGATATGGTGGAAAAGCTTTTGGCTGAGTGTAGAGCGGCAAGACACGCAGAAGACGCAGATACGCAGCTCTCCGAAGCTAAGTGCCGGTCCCGGGCTTCTTTCGGCACAAACCGCTCTCAGGAGCTCCCTGCGCTCGCCACAATGCTCTGTGTGCGAAGAAGCCGCTTCTTCGCCTCCGGGAGAATCGGCGAGCGGCAGCTTCCCAAAGGCGAAGATGCAAGCTGCAGCACGCAGGCACAGTGTGGGCAGCCTTCAGACTTAGAGAAAACAGTACTTTACCACTCTCCTGCCTTTTCCATGGTTATTCTATTGGAAAAGAACGAGTTTTGGACAACTACCTTTCATTCTTGCCAAACTCTTTGCAGACCCCCGTGCAAGCTTTAGAACAAGATTTTGGATGTTTTCTTTCCTGGCAGAGTTTCTCCTTGCAAGATATGGTGGAAAAGCTTTTTGCTGAGTGTAGAGCGGCAAGACACACAGAAGACGCAGATACGCAGCTCTCCGAAGCTAAGTGCCGGTCCCGGGCTTCTTTCGGCACAAACCGCTCTCAGCAGCTCCCTGCGCTCGCCACAATGCTCTGTGTGCGAAGAAGCCGCTTCTTCGCCTCCGGGAGAATCGGCGAGCGGCAACTTCCCAAAGGCAAAGATGCAAGCTGCAGCACACAGGCACAGTGTGGGCAGCATTCAGACTTAGATAAAACAGTACTTTACCACTCTCCTGCCTTATCCATGGTTATTCTATTGGAAAAGAACGAGTTTTGGACAACTACCTTTCATTCTTGCCAAACTCTTTGCAGACCCCCGTGCAAGCTTTAGAACAAGATTTTGGATGTTTTCTGCCCTGGCAGAGTTTCTCCTTGCAAGATATGGTGGAAAAGCTTTTTGCTGAGTGTAGAGCGGCAAGACACGCAGAAGACGCAGATACGCAGCTCTCCGAAGCTAAGTGCCGGTCCCGGGCTTCTTTCGGCACAAACCGCTCTCAGGAGCTCCCTGCGCTCGCCACAATGCTCTGTGTGCGAAGAAGCCGCTTCTTCACCTGCGGGAGAATCGGCGAGCGGCAGCTTCCCAAAGGCGAAGATGCAAGCTGCAGCACACAGGCACAGTGTGGGCAGCATTCAGACTTAGAGAAAACAGTACTTTACCACTCTCCTGCCTTATCCATGGTTATTCTATTGGAAAAGAAGGAGTTTTGGACAACTACCTTTCATTCTTGCCAAACTCTTTGCAGACCCCCGTGCAAGCTTTAGAACAAGATTTTGGATGTTTTCTTTCCTGGCAGAGTTTCTCCTTGCAAGATATGGTGGAAAAGCTTTTTGCTGAGTGTAGAGCGGCAAGACACGCAGAAGACGCAGATACGCAGCTCTCCGAAGCTAAGTGCCGGTCCCGGGCTTCTTTCGGCACAAACCGCTCTCAGGAGCTCCCTGCGCTCGCCACAATGCTCTGTGTGCGAAGAAGCCGCTTCTTCGCCTCCGGGAGAATCGGCGAGCGGCAGCTTCCCAAAGGCGAAGATGCAAGCTGCGGCACACAGGCACAGTGTGGGCAGCATTCAGACTTAGAGAAAACAGTACTTTACCACTCTCCTGCCTTATCCATGGTTATTCTATTGGAAAAGAACGAGTTTTGGACAACTACCTTTCATTCTTGCCAAACTCTTTGCAGACCCCCGTGCAAGCTTTAGAACAAGATTTTGGATGTTTTCTGCCCTGGCAGAGTTTCTCCTTGCAAGATATGGTGGAAAAGCTTTTTGCTGAGTGTAGAGTGGCAAGACACGCAGAAGACGCAGATACGCAGCTCTCCGAAGCTAAGTGCCGGTCCCGGGCTTCTTTCGGCACAAACCGCTCTCAGGAGCTCCCTGCGCTCGCCACAATGCTCTGTGTGCGAAGAAGCCGCTTCTTCGCCTGCGGGAGAATCGGCGAGCGGCAGCTTCCCAAAGGCGAAGATGCAAGCTGCAGCACACAGGCACAGTGTGGGCAGCATTCAGACTTAGAGAAAACAGTACTTTACCACTCTCCTGCCTTTTCCATGGTTATTCTATTGGAAAAGAACGAGTTTTGGACAACTACCTTTCATTCTTGCCAAACTCTTTGCAGACCCCCGTGCAAGCTTTAGAACAAGATTTTGGATGTTTTCTTTCCTGGCAGAGTTTCTCCTTGCAAGATATGGTGGAAAAGCTTTTTGCTGAGTGTAGAGCGGCAAGACACGCAGAAGACGCAGATACGCAGCTCTCCGAAGCTAAGTGCCGGTCCCGGGCTTCTTTCGGCACAAACCGCTCTCAGCAGCTCCCTGCGCTCGCCACAATGCTCTGTGTGCGAAGAAGCCGCTTCTTCGCCTGCGGGAGAATCGGCGAGCGGCAGCTTCGCAAAGGCGAAGATGCAAGCTGCAGCACACAGGCACAGTGTGGGCAGCCTTCAGACTTAGAGAAAACAGTACTTTACCACTCTCCTGCCTTTTCCATGGTTATTCTATTGGAAAAGAACGAGTTTTGGACAACTACCTTTCATTCTTGCCAAACTCTTTGCAGACCCCCGTGCAAGCTTTAGAACCAGATTTTGGATGTTTTCTTTCCTGGCAGAGTTTCTCCTTGCAAGATATGGTGGAAAAGCTTTTTGCTGAGTGTAGAGCGGCAAGACACGCAGAAGACGCAGATACGCAGCTCTCCGAAGCTAAGTGCCGGTCCCGGGCTTCTTTCGGCACAAACCGCTCTCAGGAGCTCCCTGCGCTCGCCACAATGCTCTGTGTGCGAAGAAGCCGCTTCTTCGCCTGCGGGAGAATCGGCGAGCGGCAGCTTCCCAAAGGCGAAGATGCAAGCTGCGGCACACAGGCACAGTGTGGGCAGCCTTCAGACTTAGAGAAAACAGTACTTTACCACTCTCCTGCCTTTTCCATGGTTATTCTATTGGAAAAGAACGAGTTTTGGACAACTACCTTTCATTCTTGCCAAACTCTTTGCAGACCCCCGTGCAAGCTTTAGAACAAGATTTTGGATGTTTTCTTTCCTGGCAGAGTTTCTCCTTGCAAGATATGGTGGAAAAGCTTTTGGCTGAGTGTAGAGCGGCAAGACACGCAGAAGACGCAGATACGCAGCTCTCCGAAGCTAAGTGCCGGTCCCGGGCTTCTTTCGGCACAAACCGCTCTCAGGAGCTCCCTGCGCTCGCCACAATGCTCTGTGTGCGAAGAAGCCGCTTCTTCGCCTCCGGGAGAATCGGCGAGCGGCAGCTTCCCAAAGGCGAAGATGCAAGCTGCAGCACGCAGGCACAGTGTGGGCAGCCTTCAGACTTAGAGAAAACAGTACTTTACCACTCTCCTGCCTTTTCCATGGTTATTCTATTGGAAAAGAACGAGTTTTGGACAACTACCTTTCATTCTTGCCAAACTCTTTGCAGACCCCCGTGCAAGCTTTAGAACAAGATTTTGGATGTTTTCTTTCCTGGCAGAGTTTCTCCTTGCAAGATATGGTGGAAAAGCTTTTTGCTGAGTGTAGAGCGGCAAGACACACAGAAGACGCAGATACGCAGCTCTCCGAAGCTAAGTGCCGGTCCCGGGCTTCTTTCGGCACAAACCGCTCTCAGCAGCTCCCTGCGCTCGCCACAATGCTCTGTGTGCGAAGAAGCCGCTTCTTCGCCTCCGGGAGAATCGGCGAGCGGCAACTTCCCAAAGGCAAAGATGCAAGCTGCAGCACACAGGCACAGTGTGGGCAGCATTCAGACTTAGATAAAACAGTACTTTACCACTCTCCTGCCTTATCCATGGTTATTCTATTGGAAAAGAACGAGTTTTGGACAACTACCTTTCATTCTTGCCAAACTCTTTGCAGACCCCCGTGCAAGCTTTAGAACAAGATTTTGGATGTTTTCTGCCCTGGCAGAGTTTCTCCTTGCAAGATATGGTGGAAAAGCTTTTTGCTGAGTGTAGAGCGGCAAGACACGCAGAAGACGCAGATACGCAGCTCTCCGAAGCTAAGTGCCGGTCCCGGGCTTCTTTCGGCACAAACCGCTCTCAGGAGCTCCCTGCGCTCGCCACAATGCTCTGTGTGCGAAGAAGCCGCTTCTTCGCCTGCGGGAGAATCGGCGAGCGGCAGCTTCCCAAAGGCGAAGATGCAAGCTGCAGCACACAGGCACAGTGTGGGCAGCATTCAGACTTAGAGAAAACAGTACTTTACCACTCTCCTGCCTTATCCATGGTTATTCTATTGGAAAAGAACGAGTTTTGGACAACTACCTTTCATTCTTGCCAAACTCTTTGCAGACCCCCGTGCAAGCTTTAGAACAAGATTTTGGATGTTTTCTTTCCTGGCAGAGTTTCTCCTTGCAAGATATGGTGGAAAAGCTTTTTGCTGAGTGTAGAGCGGCAAGACACGCAGAAGACGCAGATACGCAGCTCTCCGAAGCTAAGTGCCGGTCCCGGGCTTCTTTCGGCACAAACCGCTCTCAGGAGCTCCCTGCGCTCGCCACAATGCTCTGTGTGCGAAGAAGCCGCTTCTTCGCCTGCGGGAGAATCGGCGAGCGGCAGCTTCGCAAAGGCGAAGATGCAAGCTGCAGCACACAGGCACAGTGTGGGCAGCCTTCAGACTTAGAGAAAACAGTACTTTACCACTCTCCTGCCTTTTCCATGGTTATTCTATTGGAAAAGAACGAGTTTTGGACAACTACCTTTCATTCTTGCCAAACTCTTTGCAGACCCCCGTGCAAGCTTTAGAACCAGATTTTGGATGTTTTCTTTCCTGGCAGAGTTTCTCCTTGCAAGATATGGTGGAAAAGCTTTTTGCTGAGTGTAGAGCGGCAAGACACGCAGAAGACGCAGATACGCAGCTCTCCGAAGCTAAGTGCCGGTCCCGGGCTTCTTTCGGCACAAACCGCTCTCAGGAGCTCCCTGCGCTCGCCACAATGCTCTGTGTGCGAAGAAGCCGCTTCTTCGCCTGCGGGAGAATCGGCGAGCGGCAGCTTCCCAAAGGCGAAGATGCAAGCTGCGGCACACAGGCACAGTGTGGGCAGCCTTCAGACTTAGAGAAAACAGTACTTTACCACTCTCCTGCCTTTTCCATGGTTATTCTATTGGAAAAGAACGAGTTTTGGACAACTACCTTTCATTCTTGCCAAACTCTTTGCAGACCCCCGTGCAAGCTTTAGAACAAGATTTTGGATGTTTTCTTTCCTGGCAGAGTTTCTCCTTGCAAGATATGGTGGAAAAGCTTTTGGCTGAGTGTAGAGCGGCAAGACACGCAGAAGACGCAGATACGCAGCTCTCCGAAGCTAAGTGCCGGTCCCGGGCTTCTTTCGGCACAAACCGCTCTCAGGAGCTCCCTGCGCTCGCCACAATGCTCTGTGTGCGAAGAAGCCGCTTCTTCGCCTCCGGGAGAATCGGCGAGCGGCAGCTTCCCAAAGGCGAAGATGCAAGCTGCGGCACACAGGCACAGTGTGGGCAGCCTTCAGACTTAGAGAAAACAGTACTTTACCACTCTCCTGCCTTTTCCATGGTTATTCTATTGGAAAAGAACGAGTTTTGGACAACTACCTTTCATTCTTGCCAAACTCTTTGCAGACCCCCGTGCAAGCTTTAGAACAAGATTTTGGATGTTTTCTTTCCTGGCAGAGTTTCTCCTTGCAAGATATGGTGGAAAAGCTTTTTGCTGAGTGTAGAGCGGCAAGACACGCAGAAGACGCAGATACGCAGCTCTCCGAAGCTAAGTGCCGGTCCCGGGCTTCTTTCGGCACAAACCGCTCTCAGCAGCTCCCTGCGCTCGCCACAATGCTCTGTGTGCGAAGAAGCCGCTTCTTCGCCTCCGGGAGAATCGGCGAGCGGCAGCTTCCCAAAGGCGAAGATGCAAGCTGCAGCACACAGGCACAGTGTGGGCAGCATTCAGACTTAGATAAAACAGTACTTTACCACTCTCCTGCCTTATCCATGGTTATTCTATTGGAAAAGAAGGAGTTTTGGACAACTACCTTTCATTCTTGCCAAACTCTTTGCAGACCCCCGTGCAAGCTTTAGAACAAGATTTTGGATGTTTTCTTTCCTGGCAGAGTTTCTCCTTGCAAGATATGGTGGAAAAGCTTTTTGCTGAGTGTAGAGCGGCAAGACACGCAGAAGACGCAGATACGCAGCTCTCCGAAGCTAAGTGCCGGTCCCGGGCTTCTTTCGGCACAAACCGCTCTCAGCAGCTCCCTGCGCTCGCCACAATGCTCTGTGTGCGAAGAAGCCGCTTCTTCGCCTCCGGGAGAATCGGCGAGCGGCAGCTTCCCAAAGGCGAAGATGCAAGCTGCAGCACACAGGCACAGTGTGGGCAGCATTCAGACTTAGATAAAACAGTACTTTACCACTCTCCTGCCTTATCCATGGTTATTCTATTGGAAAAGAAGGAGTTTTGGACAACTACCTTTCATTCTTGCCAAACTCTTTGCAGACCCCCGTGCAAGCTTTAGAACAAGATTTTGGATGTTTTCTTTCCTGGCAGAGTTTCTCCTTGCAAGATATGGTGGAAAAGCTTTTTGCTGAGTGTAGAGCGGCAAGACACGCAGAAGACGCAGATACGCAGCTCTCCGAAGCTAAGTGCCGGTCCCGGGCTTCTTTCGGCACAAACCGCTCTCAGGAGCTCCCTGCGCTCGCCACAATGCTCTGTGTGCGAAGAAGCCGCTTCTTCGCCTGCGGGAGAATCGGCGAGCGGCAGCTTCCCAAAGGCGAAGATGCAAGCTGCAGCACACAGGCACAGTGTGGGCAGCATTCAGACTTAGAGAAAACAGTACTTTACCACTCTCCTGCCTTATCCATGGTTATTCTATTGGAAAAGAACGAGTTTTGGACAACTACCTTTCATTCTTGCCAAACTCTTTGCAGACCCCCGTGCAAGCTTTAGAACAAGATTTTGGATGTTTTCTTCCCTGGCAGAGTTTCTCCTTGCAAGATATGGTGGAAAAGCTTTTTGCTGAGTGTAGAGCGGCAAGACACGCAGAAGACGCAGATACGCAGCTCTCCGAAGCTAAGTGCCGGTCCCGGGCTTCTTTCGGCACAAACCGCTCTCAGGAGCTCCCTGCGCTCGCCACAATGCTCTGTGTGCGAAGAAGCCGCTTCTTCGCCTGCGGGAGAATCGGCGAGCGGCAGCTTCGCAAAGGCGAAGATGCAAGCTGCAGCACACAGGCACAGTGTGGGCAGCCTTCAGACTTAGAGAAAACAGTACTTTACCACTCTCCTGCCTTTTCCATGGTTATTCTATTGGAAAAGAACGAGTTTTGGACAACTACCTTTCATTCTTGCCAAACTCTTTGCAGACCCCCGTGCAAGCTTTAGAACCAGATTTTGGATGTTTTCTTTCCTGGCAGAGTTTCTCCTTGCAAGATATGGTGGAAAAGCTTTTTGCTGAGTGTAGAGCGGCAAGACACGCAGAAGACGCAGATACGCAGCTCTCCGAAGCTAAGTGCCGGTCCCGGGCTTCTTTCGGCACAAACCGCTCTCAGGAGCTCCCTGCGCTCGCCACAATGCTCTGTGTGCGAAGAAGCCGCTTCTTCGCCTGCGGGAGAATCGGCGAGCGGCAGCTTCCCAAAGGCGAAGATGCAAGCTGCGGCACACAGGCACAGTGTGGGCAGCCTTCAGACTTAGAGAAAACAGTACTTTACCACTCTCCTGCCTTTTCCATGGTTATTCTATTGGAAAAGAACGAGTTTTGGACAACTACCTTTCATTCTTGCCAAACTCTTTGCAGACCCCCGTGCAAGCTTTAGAACAAGATTTTGGATGTTTTCTTTCCTGGCAGAGTTTCTCCTTGCAAGATATGGTGGAAAAGCTTTTGGCTGAGTGTAGAGCGGCAAGACACGCAGAAGACGCAGATACGCAGCTCTCCGAAGCTAAGTGCCGGTCCCGGGCTTCTTTCGGCACAAACCGCTCTCAGGAGCTCCCTGCGCTCGCCACAATGCTCTGTGTGCGAAGAAGCCGCTTCTTCGCCTCCGGGAGAATCGGCGAGCGGCAGCTTCCCAAAGGCGAAGATGCAAGCTGCGGCACACAGGCACAGTGTGGGCAGCCTTCAGACTTAGAGAAAACAGTACTTTACCACTCTCCTGCCTTTTCCATGGTTATTCTATTGGAAAAGAACGAGTTTTGGACAACTACCTTTCATTCTTGCCAAACTCTTTGCAGACCCCCGTGCAAGCTTTAGAACAAGATTTTGGATGTTTTCTTTCCTGGCAGAGTTTCTCCTTGCAAGATATGGTGGAAAAGCTTTTGGCTGAGTGTAGAGCGGCAAGACACGCAGAAGACGCAGATACGCAGCTCTCCGAAGCTAAGTGCCGGTCCCGGGCTTCTTTCGGCACAAACCGCTCTCAGGAGCTCCCTGCGCTCGCCACAATGCTCTGTGTGCGAAGAAGCCGCTTCTTCGCCTCCGGGAGAATCGGCGAGCGGCAGCTTCCCAAAGGCGAAGATGCAAGCTGCAGCACGCAGGCACAGTGTGGGCAGCCTTCAGACTTAGAGAAAACAGTACTTTACCACTCTCCTGCCTTTTCCATGGTTATTCTATTGGAAAAGAACGAGTTTTGGACAACTACCTTTCATTCTTGCCAAACTCTTTGCAGACCCCCGTGCAAGCTTTAGAACAAGATTTTGGATGTTTTCTTTCCTGGCAGAGTTTCTCCTTGCAAGATATGGTGGAAAAGCTTTTTGCTGAGTGTAGAGCGGCAAGACACACAGAAGACGCAGATACGCAGCTCTCCGAAGCTAAGTGCCGGTCCCGGGCTTCTTTCGGCACAAACCGCTCTCAGCAGCTCCCTGCGCTCGCCACAATGCTCTGTGTGCGAAGAAGCCGCTTCTTCGCCTCCGGGAGAATCGGCGAGCGGCAACTTCCCAAAGGCAAAGATGCAAGCTGCAGCACACAGGCACAGTGTGGGCAGCATTCAGACTTAGATAAAACAGTACTTTACCACTCTCCTGCCTTATCCATGGTTATTCTATTGGAAAAGAACGAGTTTTGGACAACTACCTTTCATTCTTGCCAAACTCTTTGCAGACCCCCGTGCAAGCTTTAGAACAAGATTTTGGATGTTTTCTGCCCTGGCAGAGTTTCTCCTTGCAAGATATGGTGGAAAAGCTTTTTGCTGAGTGTAGAGCGGCAAGACACGCAGAAGACGCAGATACGCAGCTCTCCGAAGCTAAGTGCCGGTCCCGGGCTTCTTTCGGCACAAACCGCTCTCAGGAGCTCCCTGCGCTCGCCACAATGCTCTGTGTGCGAAGAAGCCGCTTCTTCGCCTGCGGGAGAATCGGCGAGCGGCAGCTTCCCAAAGGCGAAGATGCAAGCTGCAGCACACAGGCACAGTGTGGGCAGCATTCAGACTTAGAGAAAACAGTACTTTACCACTCTCCTGCCTTATCCATGGTTATTCTATTGGAAAAGAAGGAGTTTTGGACAACTACCTTTCATTCTTGCCAAACTCTTTGCAGACCCCCGTGCAAGCTTTAGAACAAGATTTTGGATGTTTTCTTTCCTGGCAGAGTTTCTCCTTGCAAGATATGGTGGAAAAGCTTTTTGCTGAGTGTAGAGCGGCAAGACACGCAGAAGACGCAGATACGCAGCTCTCCGAAGCTAAGTGCCGGTCCCGGGCTTCTTTCGGCACAAACCGCTCTCAGGAGCTCCCTGCGCTCGCCACAATGCTCTGTGTGCGAAGAAGCCGCTTCTTCGCCTCCGGGAGAATCGGCGAGCGGCAGCTTCCCAAAGGCGAAGATGCAAGCTGCAGCACACAGGCACAGTGTGGGCAGCATTCAGACTTAGAGAAAACAGTACTTTACCACTCTCCTGCCTTATCCATGGTTATTCTATTGGAAAAGAACGAGTTTTGGACAACTACCTTTCATTCTTGCCAAACTCTTTGCAGACCCCCGTGCAAGCTTTAGAACAAGATTTTGGATGTTTTCTGCCCTGGCAGAGTTTCTCCTTGCAAGATATGGTGGAAAAGCTTTTTGCTGAGTGTAGAGTGGCAAGACACGCAGAAGACGCAGATACGCAGCTCTCCGAAGCTAAGTGCCGGTCCCGGGCTTCTTTCGGCACAAACCGCTCTCAGGAGCTCCCTGCGCTCGCCACAATGCTCTGTGTGCGAAGAAGCCGCTTCTTCGCCTGCGGGAGAATCGGCGAGCGGCAGCTTCCCAAAGGCGAAGATGCAAGCTGCAGCACACAGGCACAGTGTGGGCAGCATTCAGACTTAGAGAAAACAGTACTTTACCACTCTCCTGCCTTTTCCATGGTTATTCTATTGGAAAAGAACGAGTTTTGGACAACTACCTTTCATTCTTGCCAAACTCTTTGCAGACCCCCGTGCAAGCTTTAGAACAAGATTTTGGATGTTTTCTTTCCTGGCAGAGTTTCTCCTTGCAAGATATGGTGGAAAAGCTTTTTGCTGAGTGTAGAGCGGCAAGACACGCAGAAGACGCAGATACGCAGCTCTCCGAAGCTAAGTGCCGGTCCCGGGCTTCTTTCGGCACAAACCGCTCTCAGCAGCTCCCTGCGCTCGCCACAATGCTCTGTGTGCGAAGAAGCCGCTTCTTCGCCTGCGGGAGAATCGGCGAGCGGCAGCTTCGCAAAGGCGAAGATGCAAGCTGCAGCACACAGGCACAGTGTGGGCAGCCTTCAGACTTAGAGAAAACAGTACTTTACCACTCTCCTGCCTTTTCCATGGTTATTCTATTGGAAAAGAACGAGTTTTGGACAACTACCTTTCATTCTTGCCAAACTCTTTGCAGACCCCCGTGCAAGCTTTAGAACCAGATTTTGGATGTTTTCTTTCCTGGCAGAGTTTCTCCTTGCAAGATATGGTGGAAAAGCTTTTTGCTGAGTGTAGAGCGGCAAGACACGCAGAAGACGCAGATACGCAGCTCTCCGAAGCTAAGTGCCGGTCCCGGGCTTCTTTCGGCACAAACCGCTCTCAGGAGCTCCCTGCGCTCGCCACAATGCTCTGTGTGCGAAGAAGCCGCTTCTTCGCCTGCGGGAGAATCGGCGAGCGGCAGCTTCCCAAAGGCGAAGATGCAAGCTGCGGCACACAGGCACAGTGTGGGCAGCCTTCAGACTTAGAGAAAACAGTACTTTACCACTCTCCTGCCTTTTCCATGGTTATTCTATTGGAAAAGAACGAGTTTTGGACAACTACCTTTCATTCTTGCCAAACTCTTTGCAGACCCCCGTGCAAGCTTTAGAACAAGATTTTGGATGTTTTCTTTCCTGGCAGAGTTTCTCCTTGCAAGATATGGTGGAAAAGCTTTTGGCTGAGTGTAGAGCGGCAAGACACGCAGAAGACGCAGATACGCAGCTCTCCGAAGCTAAGTGCCGGTCCCGGGCTTCTTTCGGCACAAACCGCTCTCAGGAGCTCCCTGCGCTCGCCACAATGCTCTGTGTGCGAAGAAGCCGCTTCTTCGCCTGCGGGAGAATCGGCGAGCGGCAGCTTCGCAAAGGCGAAGATGCAAGCTGCAGCACGCAGGCACAGTGTGGGCAGCCTTCAGACTTAGAGAAAACAGTACTTTACCACTCTCCTGCCTTTTCCATGGTTATTCTATTGGAAAAGAACGAGTTTTGGACAACTACCTTTCATTCTTGCCAAACTCTTTGCAGACCCCCGTGCAAGCTTTAGAACAAGATTTTGGATGTTTTCTTTCCTGGCAGAGTTTCTCCTTGCAAGATATGGTGGAAAAGCTTTTTGCTGAGTGTAGAGCGGCAAGACACACAGAAGACGCAGATACGCAGCTCTCCGAAGCTAAGTGCCGGTCCCGGGCTTCTTTCGGCACAAACCGCTCTCAGCAGCTCCCTGCGCTCGCCACAATGCTCTGTGTGCGAAGAAGCCGCTTCTTCGCCTCCGGGAGAATCGGCGAGCGGCAACTTCCCAAAGGCAAAGATGCAAGCTGCAGCACACAGGCACAGTGTGGGCAGCCTTCAGACTTAGATAAAACAGTACTTTACCACTCTCCTGCCTTTTCCATGGTTATTCTATTGGAAAAGAACGAGTTTTGGACAACTACCTTTCATTCTTGCCAAACTCTTTGCAGACCCCCGTGCAAGCTTTAGAACCAGATTTTGGATGTTTTCTTTCCTGGCAGAGTTTCTCCTTGCAAGATATGGTGGAAAAGCTTTTTGCTGAGTGTAGAGCGGCAAGACACGCAGAAGACGCAGATACGCAGCTCTCCGAAGCTAAGTGCCGGTCCCGGGCTTCTTTCGGCACAAACCGCTCTCAGGAGCTCCCTGCGCTCGCCACAATGCTCTGTGTGCGAAGAAGCCGCTTCTTCGCCTGCGGGAGAATCGGCGAGCGGCAGCTTCCCAAAGGCGAAGATGCAAGCTGCGGCACACAGGCACAGTGTGGGCAGCCTTCAGACTTAGAGAAAACAGTACTTTACCACTCTCCTGCCTTTTCCATGGTTATTCTATTGGAAAAGAACGAGTTTTGGACAACTACCTTTCATTCTTGCCAAACTCTTTGCAGACCCCCGTGCAAGCTTTAGAACAAGATTTTGGATGTTTTCTTTCCTGGCAGAGTTTCTCCTTGCAAGATATGGTGGAAAAGCTTTTGGCTGAGTGTAGAGCGGCAAGACACGCAGAAGACGCAGATACGCAGCTCTCCGAAGCTAAGTGCCGGTCCCGGGCTTCTTTCGGCACAAACCGCTCTCAGGAGCTCCCTGCGCTCGCCACAATGCTCTGTGTGCGAAGAAGCCGCTTCTTCGCCTCCGGGAGAATCGGCGAGCGGCAGCTTCCCAAAGGCGAAGATGCAAGCTGCGGCACACAGGCACAGTGTGGGCAGCCTTCAGACTTAGAGAAAACAGTACTTTACCACTCTCCTGCCTTTTCCATGGTTATTCTATTGGAAAAGAACGAGTTTTGGACAACTACCTTTCATTCTTGCCAAACTCTTTGCAGACCCCCGTGCAAGCTTTAGAACAAGATTTTGGATGTTTTCTTTCCTGGCAGAGTTTCTCCTTGCAAGATATGGTGGAAAAGCTTTTGGCTGAGTGTAGAGCGGCAAGACACGCAGAAGACGCAGATACGCAGCTCTCCGAAGCTAAGTGCCGGTCCCGGGCTTCTTTCGGCACAAACCGCTCTCAGGAGCTCCCTGCGCTCGCCACAATGCTCTGTGTGCGAAGAAGCCGCTTCTTCGCCTCCGGGAGAATCGGCGAGCGGCAGCTTCCCAAAGGCGAAGATGCAAGCTGCAGCACGCAGGCACAGTGTGGGCAGCCTTCAGACTTAGAGAAAACAGTACTTTACCACTCTCCTGCCTTTTCCATGGTTATTCTATTGGAAAAGAACGAGTTTTGGACAACTACCTTTCATTCTTGCCAAACTCTTTGCAGACCCCCGTGCAAGCTTTAGAACAAGATTTTGGATGTTTTCTTTCCTGGCAGAGTTTCTCCTTGCAAGATATGGTGGAAAAGCTTTTTGCTGAGTGTAGAGCGGCAAGACACACAGAAGACGCAGATACGCAGCTCTCCGAAGCTAAGTGCCGGTCCCGGGCTTCTTTCGGCACAAACCGCTCTCAGCAGCTCCCTGCGCTCGCCACAATGCTCTGTGTGCGAAGAAGCCGCTTCTTCGCCTCCGGGAGAATCGGCGAGCGGCAACTTCCCAAAGGCAAAGATGCAAGCTGCAGCACACAGGCACAGTGTGGGCAGCATTCAGACTTAGATAAAACAGTACTTTACCACTCTCCTGCCTTATCCATGGTTATTCTATTGGAAAAGAACGAGTTTTGGACAACTACCTTTCATTCTTGCCAAACTCTTTGCAGACCCCCGTGCAAGCTTTAGAACAAGATTTTGGATGTTTTCTGCCCTGGCAGAGTTTCTCCTTGCAAGATATGGTGGAAAAGCTTTTTGCTGAGTGTAGAGCGGCAAGACACGCAGAAGACGCAGATACGCAGCTCTCCGAAGCTAAGTGCCGGTCCCGGGCTTCTTTCGGCACAAACCGCTCTCAGGAGCTCCCTGCGCTCGCCACAATGCTCTGTGTGCGAAGAAGCCGCTTCTTCGCCTGCGGGAGAATCGGCGAGCGGCAGCTTCCCAAAGGCGAAGATGCAAGCTGCAGCACACAGGCACAGTGTGGGCAGCATTCAGACTTAGAGAAAACAGTACTTTACCACTCTCCTGCCTTATCCATGGTTATTCTATTGGAAAAGAAGGAGTTTTGGACAACTACCTTTCATTCTTGCCAAACTCTTTGCAGACCCCCGTGCAAGCTTTAGAACAAGATTTTGGATGTTTTCTTTCCTGGCAGAGTTTCTCCTTGCAAGATATGGTGGAAAAGCTTTTTGCTGAGTGTAGAGCGGCAAGACACGCAGAAGACGCAGATACGCAGCTCTCCGAAGCTAAGTGCCGGTCCCGGGCTTCTTTCGGCACAAACCGCTCTCAGGAGCTCCCTGCGCTCGCCACAATGCTCTGTGTGCGAAGAAGCCGCTTCTTCGCCTCCGGGAGAATCGGCGAGCGGCAGCTTCCCAAAGGCGAAGATGCAAGCTGCAGCACACAGGCACAGTGTGGGCAGCATTCAGACTTAGAGAAAACAGTACTTTACCACTCTCCTGCCTTATCCATGGTTATTCTATTGGAAAAGAACGAGTTTTGGACAACTACCTTTCATTCTTGCCAAACTCTTTGCAGACCCCCGTGCAAGCTTTAGAACAAGATTTTGGATGTTTTCTGCCCTGGCAGAGTTTCTCCTTGCAAGATATGGTGGAAAAGCTTTTTGCTGAGTGTAGAGTGGCAAGACACGCAGAAGACGCAGATACGCAGCTCTCCGAAGCTAAGTGCCGGTCCCGGGCTTCTTTCGGCACAAACCGCTCTCAGGAGCTCCCTGCGCTCGCCACAATGCTCTGTGTGCGAAGAAGCCGCTTCTTCGCCTGCGGGAGAATCGGCGAGCGGCAGCTTCCCAAAGGCGAAGATGCAAGCTGCAGCACACAGGCACAGTGTGGGCAGCATTCAGACTTAGAGAAAACAGTACTTTACCACTCTCCTGCCTTTTCCATGGTTATTCTATTGGAAAAGAACGAGTTTTGGACAACTACCTTTCATTCTTGCCAAACTCTTTGCAGACCCCCGTGCAAGCTTTAGAACAAGATTTTGGATGTTTTCTTTCCTGGCAGAGTTTCTCCTTGCAAGATATGGTGGAAAAGCTTTTTGCTGAGTGTAGAGCGGCAAGACACGCAGAAGACGCAGATACGCAGCTCTCCGAAGCTAAGTGCCGGTCCCGGGCTTCTTTCGGCACAAACCGCTCTCAGCAGCTCCCTGCGCTCGCCACAATGCTCTGTGTGCGAAGAAGCCGCTTCTTCGCCTGCGGGAGAATCGGCGAGCGGCAGCTTCGCAAAGGCGAAGATGCAAGCTGCAGCACACAGGCACAGTGTGGGCAGCCTTCAGACTTAGAGAAAACAGTACTTTACCACTCTCCTGCCTTTTCCATGGTTATTCTATTGGAAAAGAACGAGTTTTGGACAACTACCTTTCATTCTTGCCAAACTCTTTGCAGACCCCCGTGCAAGCTTTAGAACCAGATTTTGGATGTTTTCTTTCCTGGCAGAGTTTCTCCTTGCAAGATATGGTGGAAAAGCTTTTTGCTGAGTGTAGAGCGGCAAGACACGCAGAAGACGCAGATACGCAGCTCTCCGAAGCTAAGTGCCGGTCCCGGGCTTCTTTCGGCACAAACCGCTCTCAGGAGCTCCCTGCGCTCGCCACAATGCTCTGTGTGCGAAGAAGCCGCTTCTTCGCCTGCGGGAGAATCGGCGAGCGGCAGCTTCCCAAAGGCGAAGATGCAAGCTGCGGCACACAGGCACAGTGTGGGCAGCCTTCAGACTTAGAGAAAACAGTACTTTACCACTCTCCTGCCTTTTCCATGGTTATTCTATTGGAAAAGAACGAGTTTTGGACAACTACCTTTCATTCTTGCCAAACTCTTTGCAGACCCCCGTGCAAGCTTTAGAACAAGATTTTGGATGTTTTCTTTCCTGGCAGAGTTTCTCCTTGCAAGATATGGTGGAAAAGCTTTTGGCTGAGTGTAGAGCGGCAAGACACGCAGAAGACGCAGATACGCAGCTCTCCGAAGCTAAGTGCCGGTCCCGGGCTTCTTTCGGCACAAACCGCTCTCAGGAGCTCCCTGCGCTCGCCACAATGCTCTGTGTGCGAAGAAGCCGCTTCTTCGCCTGCGGGAGAATCGGCGAGCGGCAGCTTCGCAAAGGCGAAGATGCAAGCTGCAGCACGCAGGCACAGTGTGGGCAGCCTTCAGACTTAGAGAAAACAGTACTTTACCACTCTCCTGCCTTTTCCATGGTTATTCTATTGGAAAAGAACGAGTTTTGGACAACTACCTTTCATTCTTGCCAAACTCTTTGCAGACCCCCGTGCAAGCTTTAGAACAAGATTTTGGATGTTTTCTTTCCTGGCAGAGTTTCTCCTTGCAAGATATGGTGGAAAAGCTTTTTGCTGAGTGTAGAGCGGCAAGACACACAGAAGACGCAGATACGCAGCTCTCCGAAGCTAAGTGCCGGTCCCGGGCTTCTTTCGGCACAAACCGCTCTCAGCAGCTCCCTGCGCTCGCCACAATGCTCTGTGTGCGAAGAAGCCGCTTCTTCGCCTCCGGGAGAATCGGCGAGCGGCAACTTCCCAAAGGCAAAGATGCAAGCTGCAGCACACAGGCACAGTGTGGGCAGCATTCAGACTTAGATAAAACAGTACTTTACCACTCTCCTGCCTTATCCATGGTTATTCTATTGGAAAAGAACGAGTTTTGGACAACTACCTTTCATTCTTGCCAAACTCTTTGCAGACCCCCGTGCAAGCTTTAGAACAAGATTTTGGATGTTTTCTGCCCTGGCAGAGTTTCTCCTTGCAAGATATGGTGGAAAAGCTTTTTGCTGAGTGTAGAGCGGCAAGACACGCAGAAGACGCAGATACGCAGCTCTCCGAAGCTAAGTGCCGGTCCCGGGCTTCTTTCGGCACAAACCGCTCTCAGGAGCTCCCTGCGCTCGCCACAATGCTCTGTGTGCGAAGAAGCCGCTTCTTCGCCTGCGGGAGAATCGGCGAGCGGCAGCTTCCCAAAGGCGAAGATGCAAGCTGCAGCACACAGGCACAGTGTGGGCAGCATTCAGACTTAGAGAAAACAGTACTTTACCACTCTCCTGCCTTATCCATGGTTATTCTATTGGAAAAGAACGAGTTTTGGACAACTACCTTTCATTCTTGCCAAACTCTTTGCAGACCCCCGTGCAAGCTTTAGAACAAGATTTTGGATGTTTTCTTTCCTGGCAGAGTTTCTCCTTGCAAGATATGGTGGAAAAGCTTTTTGCTGAGTGTAGAGCGGCAAGACACGCAGAAGACGCAGATACGCAGCTCTCCGAAGCTAAGTGCCGGTCCCGGGCTTCTTTCGGCACAAACCGCTCTCAGGAGCTCCCTGCGCTCGCCACAATGCTCTGTGTGCGAAGAAGCCGCTTCTTCGCCTGCGGGAGAATCGGCGAGCGGCAGCTTCGCAAAGGCGAAGATGCAAGCTGCAGCACACAGGCACAGTGTGGGCAGCCTTCAGACTTAGAGAAAACAGTACTTTACCACTCTCCTGCCTTTTCCATGGTTATTCTATTGGAAAAGAACGAGTTTTGGACAACTACCTTTCATTCTTGCCAAACTCTTTGCAGACCCCCGTGCAAGCTTTAGAACAAGATTTTGGATGTTTTCTTTCCTGGCAGAGTTTCTCCTTGCAAGATATGGTGGAAAAGCTTTTTGCTGAGTGTAGAGCGGCAAGACACGCAGAAGACGCAGATACGCAGCTCTCCGAAGCTAAGTGCCGGTCCCGGGCTTCTTTCGGCACAAACCGCTCTCAGGAGCTCCCTGCGCTCGCCACAATGCTCTGTGTGCGAAGAAGCCGCTTCTTCGCCTGCGGGAGAATCGGCGAGCGGCAGCTTCCCAAAGGCGAAGATGCAAGCTGCGGCACACAGGCACAGTGTGGGCAGCCTTCAGACTTAGAGAAAACAGTACTTTACCACTCTCCTGCCTTTTCCATGGTTATTCTATTGGAAAAGAACGAGTTTTGGACAACTACCTTTCATTCTTGCCAAACTCTTTGCAGACCCCCGTGCAAGCTTTAGAACAAGATTTTGGATGTTTTCTTTCCTGGCAGAGTTTCTCCTTGCAAGATATGGTGGAAAAGCTTTTGGCTGAGTGTAGAGCGGCAAGACACGCAGAAGACGCAGATACGCAGCTCTCCGAAGCTAAGTGCCGGTCCCGGGCTTCTTTCGGCACAAACCGCTCTCAGGAGCTCCCTGCGCTCGCCACAATGCTCTGTGTGCGAAGAAGCCGCTTCTTCGCCTCCGGGAGAATCGGCGAGCGGCAGCTTCCCAAAGGCGAAGATGCAAGCTGCGGCACACAGGCACAGTGTGGGCAGCCTTCAGACTTAGAGAAAACAGTACTTTACCACTCTCCTGCCTTTTCCATGGTTATTCTATTGGAAAAGAACGAGTTTTGGACAACTACCTTTCATTCTTGCCAAACTCTTTGCAGACCCCCGTGCAAGCTTTAGAACAAGATTTTGGATGTTTTCTTTCCTGGCAGAGTTTCTCCTTGCAAGATATGGTGGAAAAGCTTTTTGCTGAGTGTAGAGCGGCAAGACACGCAGAAGACGCAGATACGCAGCTCTCCGAAGCTAAGTGCCGGTCCCGGGCTTCTTTCGGCACAAACCGCTCTCAGCAGCTCCCTGCGCTCGCCACAATGCTCTGTGTGCGAAGAAGCCGCTTCTTCGCCTCCGGGAGAATCGGCGAGCGGCAGCTTCCCAAAGGCGAAGATGCAAGCTGCAGCACACAGGCACAGTGTGGGCAGCATTCAGACTTAGATAAAACAGTACTTTACCACTCTCCTGCCTTATCCATGGTTATTCTATTGGAAAAGAAGGAGTTTTGGACAACTACCTTTCATTCTTGCCAAACTCTTTGCAGACCCCCGTGCAAGCTTTAGAACAAGATTTTGGATGTTTTCTTTCCTGGCAGAGTTTCTCCTTGCAAGATATGGTGGAAAAGCTTTTTGCTGAGTGTAGAGCGGCAAGACACGCAGAAGACGCAGATACGCAGCTCTCCGAAGCTAAGTGCCGGTCCCGGGCTTCTTTCGGCACAAACCGCTCTCAGGAGCTCCCTGCGCTCGCCACAATGCTCTGTGTGCGAAGAAGCCGCTTCTTCGCCTGCGGGAGAATCGGCGAGCGGCAGCTTCCCAAAGGCGAAGATGCAAGCTGCAGCACACAGGCACAGTGTGGGCAGCATTCAGACTTAGAGAAAACAGTACTTTACCACTCTCCTGCCTTATCCATGGTTATTCTATTGGAAAAGAACGAGTTTTGGACAACTACCTTTCATTCTTGCCAAACTCTTTGCAGACCCCCGTGCAAGCTTTAGAACAAGATTTTGGATGTTTTCTGCCCTGGCAGAGTTTCTCCTTGCAAGATATGGTGGAAAAGCTTTTTGCTGAGTGTAGAGCGGCAAGACACGCAGAAGACGCAGATACGCAGCTCTCCGAAGCTAAGTGCCGGTCCCGGGCTTCTTTCGGCACAAACCGCTCTCAGGAGCTCCCTGCGCTCGCCACAATGCTCTGTGTGCGAAGAAGCCGCTTCTTCGCCTGCGGGAGAATCGGCGAGCGGCAGCTTCCCAAAGGCGAAGATGCAAGCTGCAGCACACAGGCACAGTGTGGGCAGCATTCAGACTTAGAGAAAACAGTACTTTACCACTCTCCTGCCTTTTCCATGGTTATTCTATTGGAAAAGAACGAGTTTTGGACAACTACCTTTCATTCTTGCCAAACTCTTTGCAGACCCCCGTGCAAGCTTTAGAACAAGATTTTGGATGTTTTCTTTCCTGGCAGAGTTTCTCCTTGCAAGATATGGTGGAAAAGCTTTTTGCTGAGTGTAGAGCGGCAAGACACGCAGAAGACGCAGATACGCAGCTCTCCGAAGCTAAGTGCCGGTCCCGGGCTTCTTTCGGCACAAACCGCTCTCAGGAGCTCCCTGCGCTCGCCACAATGCTCTGTGTGCGAAGAAGCCGCTTCTTCGCCTGCGGGAGAATCGGCGAGCGGCAGCTTCGCAAAGGCGAAGATGCAAGCTGCAGCACACAGGCACAGTGTGGGCAGCCTTCAGACTTAGAGAAAACAGTACTTTACCACTCTCCTGCCTTTTCCATGGTTATTCTATTGGAAAAGAACGAGTTTTGGACAACTACCTTTCATTCTTGCCAAACTCTTTGCAGACCCCCGTGCAAGCTTTAGAACAAGATTTTGGATGTTTTCTTTCCTGGCAGAGTTTCTCCTTGCAAGATATGGTGGAAAAGCTTTTTGCTGAGTGTAGAGCGGCAAGACACGCAGAAGACGCAGATACGCAGCTCTCCGAAGCTAAGTGCCGGTCCCGGGCTTCTTTCGGCACAAACCGCTCTCAGCAGCTCCCTGCGCTCGCCACAATGCTCTGTGTGCGAAGAAGCCGCTTCTTCGCCTCCGGGAGAATCGGCGAGCGGCAGCTTCCCAAAGGTGAAGATGCAAGCTGCAGCACACAGGCACAGTGTGGGCAGCATTCAGACTTAGATAAAACAGTACTTTACCACTCTCCTGCCTTATCCATGGTTATTCTATTGGAAAAGAAGGAGTTTTGGACAACTACCTTTCATTCTTGCCAAACTCTTTGCAGACCCCCGTGCAAGCTTTAGAACAAGATTTTGGATGTTTTCTTTCCTGGCAGAGTTTCTCCTTGCAAGATATGGTGGAAAAGCTTTTGGCTGAGTGTAGAGCGGCAAGACACGCAGAAGACGCAGATACGCAGCTCTCCGAAGCTAAGTGCCGGTCCCGGGCTTCTTTCGGCACAAACCGCTCTCAGCAGCTCCCTGCGCTCGCCACAATGCTCTGTGTGCGAAGAAGCCGCTTCTTCGCCTGCGGGAGAATCGGCGAGCGGCAGCTTCGCAAAGGCGAAGATGCAAGCTGCAGCACACAGGCACAGTGTGGGCAGCCTTCAGACTTAGAGAAAACAGTACTTTACCACTCTCCTGCCTTATCCATGGTTATTCTATTGGAAAAGAACGAGTTTTGGACAACTACCTTTCATTCTTGCCAAACTCTTTGCAGACCCCCGTGCAAGCTTTAGAACAAGATTTTGGATGTTTTCTGCCCTGGCAGAGTTTCTCCTTGCAAGATATGGTGGAAAAGCTTTTTGCTGAGTGTAGAGCGGCAAGACACGCAGAAGACGCAGATACGCAGCTCTCCGAAGCTAAGTGCCGGTCCCGGGCTTCTTTCGGCACAAACCGCTCTCAGGAGCTCCCTGCGCTCGCCACAATGCTGTGTGCGAAGAAGCCGCTTCTTCGCCTGCGGGAGAATCGGCGAGCGGCAGCTTCGCAAAGGCGAAGATGCAAGCTGCAGCACACAGGCACAGTGTGGGCAGCATTCAGACTTAGAGAAAACAGTACTTTACCACTCTCCTGCCTTTTCCATGGTTATTCTATTGGAAAAGAACGAGTTTTGGACAACTACCTTTCATTCTTGCCAAACTCTTTGCAGACCCCCGTGCAAGCTTTAGAACAAGATTTTGGATGTTTTCTTCCCTGGCAGAGTTTCTCCTTGCAAGATATGGTGGACAAGCTTTTTGCTGAGTGTAGAGCGGCAAGACACGCAGAAGACGCAGATACGCAGCTCTCCGAAGCTAAGTGCCGGTCCCGGGCTTCTTTCGGCACAAACCGCTCTCAGGAGCTCCCTGCGCTCGCCACAATGCTCTGTGTGCGAAGAAGCCGCTTCTTCGCCTGCGGGAGAATCGGCGAGCGGCAGCTTCGCAAAGGCGAAGATGCAAGCTGCAGCACACAGGCACAGTGTGGGCAGCCTTCAGACTTAGAGAAAACAGTACTTTACCACTCTCCTGCCTTTTCCATGGTTATTCTATTGGAAAAGAACGAGTTTTGGACAACTACCTTTCATTCTTGCCAAACTCTTTGCAGACCCCCGTGCAAGCTTTAGAACAAGATTTTGGATGTTTTCTTTCCTGGCAGAGTTTCTCCTTGCAAGATATGGTGGAAAAGCTTTTGGCTGAGTGTAGAGCGGCAAGACACGCAGAAGACGCAGATACGCAGCTCTCCGAAGCTAAGTGCCGGTCCCGGGCTTCTTTCGGCACAAACCGCTCTCAGGAGCTCCCTGCGCTCGCCACAATGCTCTGTGTGCGAAGAAGCCGCTTCTTCGCCTGCGGGAGAATCGGCGAGCGGCAGCTTCCCAAAGGCGAAGATGCAAGCTGCGGCACACAGGCACAGTGTGGGCAGCCTTCAGACTTAGAGAAAACAGTACTTTACCACTCTCCTGCCTTTTCCATGGTTATTCTATTGGAAAAGAACGAGTTTTGGACAACTACCTTTCATTCTTGCCAAACTCTTTGCAGACCCCCGTGCAAGCTTTAGAACAAGATTTTGGATGTTTTCTTTCCTGGCAGAGTTTCTCCTTGCAAGATATGGTGGAAAAGCTTTTTGCTGAGTGTAGAGCGGCAAGACACGCAGAAGACGCAGATACGCAGCTCTCCGAAGCTAAGTGCCGGTCCCGGGCTTCTTTCGGCACAAACCGCTCTCAGCAGCTCCCTGCGCTCGCCACAATGCTCTGTGTGCGAAGAAGCCGCTTCTTCGCCTCCGGGAGAATCGGCGAGCGGCAGCTTCCCAAAGGCGAAGATGCAAGCTGCAGCACACAGGCACAGTGTGGGCAGCATTCAGACTTAGATAAAACAGTACTTTACCACTCTCCTGCCTTATCCATGGTTATTCTATTGGAAAAGAAGGAGTTTTGGACAACTACCTTTCATTCTTGCCAAACTCTTTGCAGACCCCCGTGCAAGCTTTAGAACAAGATTTTGGATGTTTTCTTTCCTGGCAGAGTTTCTCCTTGCAAGATATGGTGGAAAAGCTTTTTGCTGAGTGTAGAGCGGCAAGACACGCAGAAGACGCAGATACGCAGCTCTCCGAAGCTAAGTGCCGGTCCCGGGCTTCTTTCGGCACAAACCGCTCTCAGGAGCTCCCTGCGCTCGCCACAATGCTCTGTGTGCGAAGAAGCCGCTTCTTCGCCTGCGGGAGAATCGGCGAGCGGCAGCTTCCCAAAGGCGAAGATGCAAGCTGCAGCACACAGGCACAGTGTGGGCAGCATTCAGACTTAGAGAAAACAGTACTTTACCACTCTCCTGCCTTTTCCATGGTTATTCTATTGGAAAAGAACGAGTTTTGGACAACTACCTTTCATTCTTGCCAAACTCTTTGCAGACCCCCGTGCAAGCTTTGGAACAAGATTTTGGATGTTTTCTTCCCTGGCAGAGTTTCTCCTTGCAAGATATGGTGGAAAAGCTTTTTGCTGAGTGTAGAGCGGCAAGACACGCAGAAGACGCAGATACGCAGCTCTCCGAAGCTAAGTGCCGGTCCCGGGCTTCTTTCGGCACAAACCGCTCTCAGGAGCTCCCTGCGCTCGCCACAATGCTCTGTGTGCGAAGAAGCCGCTTCTTCGCCTGCGGGAGAATCGGCGAGCGGCAGCTTCGCAAAGGCGAAGATGCAAGCTGCAGCACACAGGCACAGTGTGGGCAGCCTTCAGACTTAGAGAAAACAGTACTTTACCACTCTCCTGCCTTTTCCATGGTTATTCTATTGGAAAAGAACGAGTTTTGGACAACTACCTTTCATTCTTGCCAAACTCTTTGCAGACCTGCGTGCAAGCTTTAGAACAAGATTTTGGATGTTTTCTTTCCTGGCAGAGTTTCTCCTTGCAAGATATGGTGGAAAAGCTTTTTGCTGAGTGTAGAGCGGCAAGACACGCAGAAGACGCAGATACGCAGCTCTCCGAAGCTAAGTGCCGGTCCCGGGCTTCTTTCGGCACAAACCGCTCTCAGGAGCTCCCTGCGCTCGCCACAATGCTCTGTGTGCGAAGAAGCCGCTTCTTCGCCTGCGGGAGAATCGGCGAGCGGCAGCTTCCCAAAGGCGAAGATGCAAGCTGCGGCACACAGGCACAGTGTGGGCAGCCTTCAGACTTAGAGAAAACAGTACTTTACCACTCTCCTGCCTTTTCCATGGTTATTCTATTGGAAAAGAACGAGTTTTGGACAACTACCTTTCATTCTTGCCAAACTCTTTGCAGACCCCCGTGCAAGCTTTAGAACAAGATTTTGGATGTTTTCTTTCCTGGCAGAGTTTCTCCTTGCAAGATATGGTGGAAAAGCTTTTGGCTGAGTGTAGAGCGGCAAGACACGCAGAAGACGCAGATACGCAGCTCTCCGAAGCTAAGTGCCGGTCCCGGGCTTCTTTCGGCACAAACCGCTCTCAGGAGCTCCCTGCGCTCGCCACAATGCTCTGTGTGCGAAGAAGCCGCTTCTTCGCCTCCGGGAGAATCGGCGAGCGGCAGCTTCCCAAAGGCGAAGATGCAAGCTGCGGCACACAGGCACAGTGTGGGCAGCCTTCAGACTTCGAGAAAACAGTACTTTACCACTCTCCTGCCTTTTCCATGGTTATTCTATTGGAAAAGAACGAGTTTTGGACAACTACCTTTCATTCTTGCCAAACTCTTTGCAGACCCCCGTGCAAGCTTTAGAACAAGATTTTGGATGTTTTCTTTCCTGGCAGAGTTTCTCCTTGCAAGATATGGTGGAAAAGCTTTTTGCTGAGTATAGAGCGGCAAGACACGCAGAAGACGCAGATACGCAGCTCTCCGAAGCTAAGTGCCGGTCCCGGGCTTCTTTCGGCACAAACCGCTCTCAGCAGCTCCCTGCGCTCGCCACAATGCTCTGTGTGCGAAGAAGCCGCTTCTTCGCCTCCGGGAGAATCGGCGAGCGGCAGCTTCCCAAAGGCGAAGATGCAAGCTGCAGCACACAGGCACAGTGTGGGCAGCATTCAGACTTAGATAAAACAGTACTTTACCACTCTCCTGCCTTATCCATGGTTATTCTATTGGAAAAGAAGGAGTTTTGGACAACTACCTTTCATTCTTGCCAAACTCTTTGCAGACCCCCGTGCAAGCTTTAGAACAAGATTTTGGATGTTTTCTTTCCTGGCAGAGTTTCTCCTTGCAAGATATGGTGGAAAAGCTTTTTGCTGAGTGTAGAGCGGCAAGACACGCAGAAGACGCAGATACGCAGCTCTCCGAAGCTAAGTGCCGGTCCCGGGCTTCTTTCGGCACAAACCGCTCTCAGGAGCTCCCTGCGCTCGCCACAATGCTCTGTGTGCGAAGAAGCCGCTTCTTCGCCTGCGGGAGAATCGGCGAGCGGCAGCTTCCCAAAGGCGAAGATGCAAGCTGCAGCACACAGGCACAGTGTGGGCAGCATTCAGACTTAGAGAAAACAGTACTTTACCACTCTCCTGCCTTTTCCATGGTTATTCTATTGGAAAAGAACGAGTTTTGGACAACTACCTTTCATTCTTGCCAAACTCTTTGCAGACCCCCGTGCAAGCTTTAGAACAAGATTTTGGATGTTTTCTGCCCTGGCAGAGTTTCTCCTTGCAAGATATGGTGGAAAAGCTTTTTGCTGAGTGTAGAGCGGCAAGACACGCAGAAGACGCAGATACGCAGCTCTCCGAAGCTAAGTGCCGGTCCCGGGCTTCTTTCGGCACAAACCGCTCTCAGGAGCTCCCTGCGCTCGCCACAATGCTCTGTGTGCGAAGAAGCCGCTTCTTCGCCTGCGGGAGAATCGGCGAGCGGCAGCTTCCCAAAGGCGAAGATGCAAGCTGCAGCACACAGGCACAGTGTGGGCAGCATTCAGACTTAGAGAAAACAGTACTTTACCACTCTCCTGCCTTTTCCATGGTTATTCTATTGGAAAAGAACGAGTTTTGGACAACTACCTTTCATTCTTGCCAAACTCTTTGCAGACCCCCGTGCAAGCTTTAGAACAAGATTTTGGATGTTTTCTTTCCTGGCAGAGTTTCTCCTTGCAAGATATGGTGGAAAAGCTTTTTGCTGAGTGTAGAGCGGCAAGACACGCAGAAGACGCAGATACGCAGCTCTCCGAAGCTAAGTGCCGGTCCCGGGCTTCTTTCGGCACAAACCGCTCTCAGGAGCTCCCTGCGCTCGCCACAATGCTCTGTGTGCGAAGAAGCCGCTTCTTCGCCTGCGGGAGAATCGGCGAGCGGCAGCTTCGCAAAGGCGAAGATGCAAGCTGCAGCACACAGGCACAGTGTGGGCAGCCTTCAGACTTAGAGAAAACAGTACTTTACCACTCTCCTGCCTTTTCCATGGTTATTCTATTGGAAAAGAACGAGTTTTGGACAACTACCTTTCATTCTTGCCAAACTCTTTGCAGACCCCCGTGCAAGCTTTAGAACAAGATTTTGGATGTTTTCTTTCCTGGCAGAGTTTCTCCTTGCAAGATATGGTGGAAAAGCTTTTGGCTGAGTGTAGAGCGGCAAGACACGCAGAAGACGCAGATACGCAGCTCTCCGAAGCTAAGTGCCGGTCCCGGGCTTCTTTCGGCACAAACCGCTCTCAGGAGCTCCCTGCGCTCGCCACAATGCTCTGTGTGCGAAGAAGCCGCTTCTTCGCCTGCGGGAGAATCGGCGAGCGGCAGCTTCCCAAAGGCGAAGATGCAAGCTGCAGCACACAGGCACAGTGTGGGCAGCCTTCAGACTTAGAGAAAACAGTACTTTACCACTCTCCTGCCTTTTCCATGGTTATTCTATTGGAAAAGAACGAGTTTTGGACAACTACCTTTCATTCTTGCCAAACTCTTTGCAGACCCCCGTGCAAGCTTTAGAACAAGATTTTGGATGTTTTCTTTCCTGGCAGAGTTTCTCCTTGCAAGATATGGTGGAAAAGCTTTTTGCTGAGTGTAGAGCGGCAAGACACACAGAAGACGCAGATACGCAGCTATCCGAAGCTAAGTGCCGGTCCCGGGCTTCTTTCGGCACAAACCGCTCTCAGGAGCTCCCTGCGCTCGCCACAATGCTCTGTGTGCGAAGAAGCCGCTTCTTCGCCTCCGGGAGAATCGGCGAGCGGCAGCTTCCCAAAGGCGAAGATGCAAGCTGCGGCACACAGGCACAGTGTGGGCAGCCTTCAGACTTAGAGAAAACAGTACTTTACCACTCTCCTGCCTTTTCCATGGTTATTCTATTGGAAAAGAACGAGTTTTGGACAACTACCTTTCATTCTTGCCAAACTCTTTGCAGACCCCCGTGCAAGCTTTAGAACAAGATTTTGGATGTTTTCTTTCCTGGCAGAGTTTCTCCTTGCAAAATATGGTGGAAAAGCTTTTTGCTGAGTGTAGAGCGGCAAGACACGCAGAAGACGCAGATACGCAGCTCTCCGAAGCTAAGTGCCGGTCCCGGGCTTCTTTCGGCACAAACCGCTCTCAGGAGCTCCCTGCGCTCGCCACAATGCTCTGTGTGCGAAGAAGCCGCTTCTTCGCCTGCGGGAGAATCGGCGAGCGGCAGCTTCCCAAAGGCGAAGATGCAAGCTGCAGCACACAGGCACAGTGTGGGCAGCATTCAGACTTAGAGAAAACAGTACTTTACCACTCTCCTGCCTTATCCATGGTTATTCTATTGGAAAAGAACGAGTTTTGGACAACTACCTTTCATTCTTGCCAAACTCTTTGCAGACCCCCGTGCAAGCTTTAGAACAAGATTTTGGATGTTTTCTTTCCTGGCAGAGTTTCTCCTTGCAAGATATGGTGGAAAAGCTTTTTGCTGAGTGTAGAGCGGCAAGACACGCAGAAGACGCGGATACGCAGCTCTCCGAAGCTAAGTGCCGGTCCCGGGCTTCTTTCGGCACAAACCGCTCTCAGGAGCTCCCTGCGCTCGCCACAATGCTCTGTGTGCGAAGAAGCCGCTTCTTCGCCTGCGGGAGAATCGGCGAGCGGCAGCTTCCCAAAGGCGAAGATGCAAGCTGCAGCACACAGGCACAGTGTGGGCAGCCTTCAGACTTAGAGAAAACAGTACTTTACCACTCTCCTGCCTTTTCCATGGTTATTCTATTGGAAAAGAACGAGTTTTGGACAACTACCTTTCATTCTTGCCAAACTCTTTGCAGACCCCCGTGCAAGCTTTAGAACAAGATTTTGGATGTTTTCTTTCCTGGCAGAGTTTCTCCTTGCAAGATATGGTGGAAAAGCTTTTGGCTGAGTGTAGAGCGGCAAGACACGCAGAAGACGCAGATACGCAGCTCTCCGAAGCTAAGTGCCGTTCCCGGGCTTCTTTCGGCACAAACCGCTCTCAGGAGCTCCCTGCGCTCGCCACAATGCTCTGTGTGCGAAGAAGCTGCTTCTTCGCCTCCGGGAGAATCGGCGAGCGGCAGCTTCCCAAAGGCGAAGATGCAAGCTGCAGCACACAGGCACAGTGTGGGCAGCCTTCAGACTTAGAGAAAACAGTACTTTACCACTCTCCTGCCTTTTCCATGGTTATTCTATTGGAAAAGAACGAGTTTTGGACAACTACCTTTCATTCTTGCCAAACTCTTTGCAGACCCCCGTGCAAGCTTTAGAACAAGATTTTGGATGTTTTCTTTCCTGGCAGAGTTTCTCCTTGCAAGATATGGTGGAAAAGCTTTTTGCTGAGTGTAGAGCGGCAAGACACGCAGAAGACGCAGATACGCAGCTCTCCGAAGCTAAGTGCCGGTCCCGGGCTTCTTTCGGCACAAACCGCTCTCAGGAGCTCCCTGCGCTCGCCACAATGCTCTGTGTGCGAAGAAGCCGCTTCTTCGCCTCCGGGAGAATCGGCGAGCGGCAGCTTCCCAAAGGCGAAGATGCAAGCTGCAGCACACAGGCACAGTGTGGGCAGCCTTCAGACTTAGAGAAAACAGTACTTTACCACTCTCCTGCCTTATCCATGGTTATTCTATTGGAAAAGAACGAGTTTTGGACAACTACCTTTCATTCTTGCCAAACTCTTTGCAGACCCCCGTGCAAGCTTTAGAACAAGATTTTGGATGTTTTCTTTCCTGGCAGAGTTTCTCCTTGCAAGATATGGTGGAAAAGCTTTTTGCTGAGTATAGAGCGGCAAGACACGCAGAAGACGCAGATACGCAGCTCTCCGAAGCTAAGTGCCGGTCCCGGGCTTCTTTCGGCACAAACCGCTCTCAGGAGCTCCCTGCGCTCGCCACAATGCTCTGTGTGCGAAGAAGCCGCTTCTTCGCCTCCGGGAGAATCGGCGAGCGGCAGCTTCCCAAAGGCGAAGATGCAAGCTGCAGCACACAGGCACAGTGTGGGCAGCCTTCAGACTTAGAGAAAACAGTACTTTACCACTCTCCTGCCTTTTCCATGGTTATTCTATTGGAAAAGAACGAGTTTTGGACAACTACCTTTCATTCTTGCCAAACTCTTTGCAGACCCCCGTGCAAGCTTTAGAACAAGATTTTGGATGTTTTCTTTCCTGGCAGAGTTTCTCCTTGCAAGATATGGTGGAAAAGCTTTTGGCTGAGTGTAGAGCGGCAAGACACGCAGAAGACGCAGATACGCAGCTCTCCGAAGCTAAGTGCCGGTCCCGGGCTTCTTTCGGCACAAACCGCTCTCAGGAGCTCCCTGCGCTCGCCACAATGCTCTGTGTGCGAAGAAGCCGCTTCTTCGCCTGCGGGAGAATCGGCGAGCGGCAGCTTCCCAAAGGCGAAGATGCAAGCTGCGGCACACAGGCACAGTGTGGGCAGCCTTCAGACTTAGAGAAAACAGTACTTTACCACTCTCCTGCCTTATCCATGGTTATTCTATTGGAAAAGAACGAGTTTTGGACAACTACCTTTCATTCTTGCCAAACTCTTTGCAGACCCCCGTGCAAGCTTTAGAACAAGATTTTGGATGTTTTCTTTCCTGGCAGAGTTTCTCCTTGCAAGATATGGTGGAAAAGCTTTTTGCTGAGTGTAGAGCGGCAAGACACACAGAAGACGCAGATACGCAGCTCTCCGAAGCTAAGTGCCGGTCCCGGGCTTCTTTCGGCACAAACCGCTCTCAGGAGCTCCCTGCGCTCGCCACAATGCTCTGTGTGCGAAGAAGCCGCTTCTTCGCCTGCGGGAGAATCGGCGAGCGGCAGCTTCCCAAAGGCGAAGATGCAAGCTGCAGCACACAGGCACAGTGTGGGCAGCATTCAGACTTAGAGAAAACAGTACTTTACCACTCTCCTGCCTTATCCATGGTTATTCTATTGGAAAAGAACGAGTTTTGGACAACTACCTTTCATTCTTGCCAAACTCTTTGCAGACCCCCGTGCAAGCTTTAGAACAAGATTTTGGATGTTTTCTGCCCTGGCAGAGTTTCTCCTTGCAAGATATGGTGGAAAAGCTTTTTGCTGAGTGTAGAGCGGCAAGACACGCAGAAGACGCAGATACGCAGCTCTCCGAAGCTAAGTGCCGGTCCCGGGCTTCTTTCGGCACAAACCGCTCTCAGGAGCTCCCTGCGCTCGCCACAATGCTCTGTGTGCGAAGAAGCCGCTTCTTCGCCTGCGGGAGAATCGGCGAGCGGCAGCTTCCCAAAGGCGAAGATGCAAGCTGCAGCACACAGGCACAGTGTGGGCAGCATTCAGACTTAGAGAAAACAGTACTTTACCACTCTCCTGCCTTTTCCATGGTTATTCTATTGGAAAAGAACGAGTTTTGGACAACTACCTTTCATTCTTGCCAAACTCTTTGCAGACCCCCGTGCAAGCTTTAGAACAAGATTTTGGATGTTTTCTTTCCTGGCAGAGTTTCTCCTTGCAAGATATGGTGGAAAAGCTTTTGGCTGAGTGTAGAGCGGCAAGACACGCAGAAGACGCAGATACGCAGCTATCCGAAGCTAAGTGCCGGTCCCGGGCTTCTTTCGGCACAAACCGCTCTCAGGAGCTCCCTGCGCTCGCCACAATGCTCTGTGTGCGAAGAAGCCGCTTCTTCGCCTGCGGGAGAATCGGCGAGCGGCAGCTTCGCAAAGGCGAAGATGCAAGCTGCAGCACACAGGCACAGTGTGGGCAGCCTTCAGACTTAGAGAAAACAGTACTTTACCACTCTCCTGCCTTTTCCATGGTTATTCTATTGGAAAAGAACGAGTTTTGGACAACTACCTTTCATTCTTGCCAAACTCTTTGCAGACCCCCGTGCAAGCTTTAGAACAAGATTTTGGATGTTTTCTTTCCTGGCAGAGTTTCTCCTTGCAAGATATGGTGGAAAAGCTTTTGGCTGAGTGTAGAGCGGCAAGACACGCAGAAGACGCAGATACGCAGCTCTCCGAAGCTAAGTGCCGGTCCCGGGCTTCTTTCGGCACAAACCGCTCTCAGGAGCTCCCTGCGCTCGCCACAATGCTCTGTGTGCGAAGAAGCCGCTTCTTCGCCTGCGGGAGAATCGGCGAGCGGCAGCTTCCCAAAGGCGAAGATGCAAGCTGCGGCACACAGGCACAGTGTGGGCAGCCTTCAGACTTAGAGAAAACAGTACTTTACCACTCTCCTGCCTTTTCCATGGTTATTCTATTGGAAAAGAACGAGTTTTGGACAACTACCTTTCATTCTTGCCAAACTCTTTGCAGACCCCCGTGCAAGCTTTAGAACAAGATTTTGGATGTTTTCTTTCCTGGCAGAGTTTCTCCTTGCAAGATATGGTGGAAAAGCTTTTTGCTGAGTGTAGAGCGGCAAGACACGCAGAAGACGCGGATACGCAGCTCTCCGAAGCTAAGTGCCGGTCCCGGGCTTCTTTCGGCACAAACCGCTCTCAGGAGCTCCCTGCGCTCGCCACAATGCTCTGTGTGCGAAGAAGCCGCTTCTTCGCCTCCGGGAGAATCGGCGAGCGGCAGCTTCCCAAAGGCGAAGATGCAAGCTGCAGCACACAGGCACAGTGTGGGCAGCATTCAGACTTAGAGAAAACAGTACTTTACCACTCTCCTGCCTTTTCCATGGTTATTCTATTGGAAAAGAACGAGTTTTGGACAACTACCTTTCATTCTTGCCAAACTCTTTGCAGACCCCCGTGCAAGCTTTAGAACAAGATTTTGGATGTTTTCTTTCCTGGCAGAGTTTCTCCTTGCAAGATATGGTGGAAAAGCTTTTTGCTGAGTATAGAGCGGCAAGACACGCAGAAGACGCAGATACGCAGCTCTCCGAAGCTAAGTGCCGGTCCCGGGCTTCTTTCGGCACAAACCGCTCTCAGGAGCTCCCTGCGCTCGCCACAATGCTCTGTGTGCGAAGAAGCCGCTTCTTCGCCTCCGGGAGAATCGGCGAGCGGCAGCTTCCCAAAGGCAAAGATGCAAGCTGCAGCACACAGGCACAGTGTGGGCAGCCTTCAGACTTAGAGAAAACAGTACTTTACCACTCTCCTGCCTTTTCCATGGTTATTCTATTGGAAAAGAACGAGTTTTGGACAACTACCTTTCATTCTTGCCAAACTCTTTGCAGACCCCCGTGCAAGCTTTAGAACAAGATTTTGGATGTTTTCTTTCCTGGCAGAGTTTCTCCTTGCAAGATATGGTGGAAAAGCTTTTTGCTGAGTATAGAGCGGCAAGACACGCAGAAGACGCAGATACGCAGCTCTCCGAAGCTAAGTGCCGGTCCCGGGCTTCTTTCGGCACAAACCGCTCTCAGGAGCTCCCTGCGCTCGCCACAATGCTCTGTGTGCGAAGAAGCCGCTTCTTCGCCTCCGGGAGAATCGGCGAGCGGCAGCTTCCCAAAGGCGAAGATGCAAGCTGCAGCACACAGGCACAGTGTGGGCAGCCTTCAGACTTAGAGAAAACAGTACTTTACCACTCTCCTGCCTTTTCCATGGTTATTCTATTGGAAAAGAACGAGTTTTGGACAACTACCTTTCATTCTTGCCAAACTCTTTGCAGACCCCCGTGCAAGCTTTAGAACAAGATTTTGGATGTTTTCTTTCCTGGCAGAGTTTCTCCTTGCAAGATATGGTGGAAAAGCTTTTGGCTGAGTGTAGAGCGGCAAGACACGCAGAAGACGCAGATACGCAGCTCTCCGAAGCTAAGTGCCGGTCCCGGGCTTCTTTCGGCACAAACCGCTCTCAGGAGCTCCCTGCGCTCGCCACAATGCTCTGTGTGCGAAGAAGCCGCTTCTTCGCCTGCGGGAGAATCGGCGAGCGGCAGCTTCCCAAAGGCGAAGATGCAAGCTGCGGCACACAGGCACAGTGTGGGCAGCCTTCAGACTTAGAGAAAACAGTACTTTACCACTCTCCTGCCTTTTCCATGGTTATTCTATTGGAAAAGAACGAGTTTTGGACAACTACCTTTCATTCTTGCCAAACTCTTTGCAGACCCCCGTGCAAGCTTTAGAACAAGATTTTGGATGTTTTCTTTCCTGGCAGAGTTTCTCCTTGCAAGATATGGTGGAAAAGCTTTTTGCTGAGTGTAGAGCGGCAAGACACGCAGAAGACGCGGATACGCAGCTCTCCGAAGCTAAGTGCCGGTCCCGGGCTTCTTTCGGCACAAACCGCTCTCAGCAGCTCCCTGCGCTCGCCACAATGCTCTGTGTGCGAAGAAGCCGCTTCTTCGCCTCCGGGAGAATCGGCGAGCGGCAACTTCCCAAAGGCAAAGATGCAAGCTGCAGCACACAGGCACAGTGTGGGCAGCATTCAGACTTAGATAAAACAGTACTTTACCACTCTCCTGCCTTATCCATGGTTATTCTATTGGAAAAGAAGGAGTTTTGGACAACTACCTTTCATTCTTGCCAAACTCTTTGCAGACCCCCGTGCAAGCTTTAGAACAAGATTTTGGATGTTTTCTTTCCTGGCAGAGTTTCTCCTTGCAAGATATGGTGGAAAAGCTTTTTGCTGAGTGTAGAGCGGCAAGACACGCAGAAGACGCAGATACGCAGCTCTCCGAAGCTAAGTGCCGGTCCCGGGCTTCTTTCGGCACAAACCGCTCTCAGGAGCTCCCTGCGCTCGCCACAATGCTCTGTGTGCGAAGAAGCCGCTTCTTCGCCTGCGGGAGAATCGGCGAGCGGCAGCTTCCCAAAGGCGAAGATGCAAGCTGCAGCACACAGGCACAGTGTGGGCAGCATTCAGACTTAGAGAAAACAGTACTTTACCACTCTCCTGCCTTATCCATGGTTATTCTATTGGAAAAGAACGAGTTTTGGACAACTACCTTTCATTCTTGCCAAACTCTTTGCAGACCCCCGTGCAAGCTTTAGAACAAGATTTTGGATGTTTTCTGCCCTGGCAGAGTTTCTCCTTGCAAGATATGGTGGAAAAGCTTTTTGCTGAGTGTAGAGCGGCAAGACACGCAGAAGACGCAGATACGCAGCTCTCCGAAGCTAAGTGCCGGTCCCGGGCTTCTTTCGGCACAAACCGCTCTCAGGAGCTCCCTGCGCTCGCCACAATGCTCTGTGTGCGAAGAAGCCGCTTCTTCGCCTGCGGGAGAATCGGCGAGCGGCAGCTTCCCAAAGGCGAAGATGCAAGCTGCAGCACACAGGCACAGTGTGGGCAGCATTCAGACTTAGAGAAAACAGTACTTTACCACTCTCCTGCCTTTTCCATGGTTATTCTATTGGAAAAGAACGAGTTTTGGACAACTACCTTTCATTCTTGCCAAACTCTTTGCAGACCCCCGTGCAAGCTTTAGAACAAGATTTTGGATGTTTTCTTTCCTGGCAGAGTTTCTCCTTGCAAGATATGGTGGAAAAGCTTTTGGCTGAGTGTAGAGCGGCAAGACACGCAGAAGACGCAGATACGCAGCTATCCGAAGCTAAGTGCCGGTCCCGGGCTTCTTTCGGCACAAACCGCTCTCAGGAGCTCCCTGCGCTCGCCACAATGCTCTGTGTGCGAAGAAGCCGCTTCTTCGCCTGCGGGAGAATCGGCGAGCGGCAGCTTCGCAAAGGCGAAGATGCAAGCTGCAGCACACAGGCACAGTGTGGGCAGCCTTCAGACTTAGAGAAAACAGTACTTTACCACTCTCCTGCCTTTTCCATGGTTATTCTATTGGAAAAGAACGAGTTTTGGACAACTACCTTTCATTCTTGCCAAACTCTTTGCAGACCCCCGTGCAAGCTTTAGAACAAGATTTTGGATGTTTTCTTTCCTGGCAGAGTTTCTCCTTGCAAGATATGGTGGAAAAGCTTTTGGCTGAGTGTAGAGCGGCAAGACACGCAGAAGACGCAGATACGCAGCTCTCCGAAGCTAAGTGCCGGTCCCGGGCTTCTTTCGGCACAAACCGCTCTCAGGAGCTCCCTGCGCTCGCCACAATGCTCTGTGTGCGAAGAAGCCGCTTCTTCGCCTCCGGGAGAATCGGCGAGCGGCAGCTTCCCAAAGGCGAAGATGCAAGCTGCGGCACACAGGCACAGTGTGGGCAGCCTTCAGACTTAGAGAAAACAGTACTTTACCACTCTCCTGCCTTTTCCATGGTTATTCTATTGGAAAAGAACGAGTTTTGGACAACTACCTTTCATTCTTGCCAAACTCTTTGCAGACCCCCGTGCAAGCTTTAGAACAAGATTTTGGATGTTTTCTTTCCTGGCAGAGTTTCTCCTTGCAAGATATGGTGGAAAAGCTTTTTGCTGAGTGTAGAGCGGCAAGACACGCAGAAGACGCAGATACGCAGCTCTCCGAAGCTAAGTGCCGGTCCCGGGCTTCTTTCGGCACAAACCGCTCTCAGGAGCTCCCTGCGCTCGCCACAATGCTCTGTGTGCGAAGAAGCCGCTTCTTCGCCTCCGGGAGAATCGGCGAGCGGCAGCTTCCCAAAGGCGAAGATGCAAGCTGCAGCACACAGGCACAGTGTGGGCAGCCTTCAGACTTAGAGAAAACAGTACTTTACCACTCTCCTGCCTTTTCCATGGTTATTCTATTGGAAAAGAACGAGTTTTGGACAACTACCTTTCATTCTTGCCAAACTCTTTGCAGACCCCCGTGCAAGCTTTAGAACAAGATTTTGGATGTTTTCTTTCCTGGCAGAGTTTCTCCTTGCAAGATATGGGGGAAAAGCTTTTGGCTGAGTGTAGAGCGGCAAGACACGCAGAAGACGCAGATACGCAGCTCTCCGAAGCTAAGTGCCGGTCCCGGGCTTCTTTCGGCACAAACCGCTCTCAGGAGCTCCCTGCGCTCGCCACAATGCTCTGTGTGCGAAGAAGCCGCTTCTTCGCCTCCGGGAGAATCGGCGAGGGGCAGCTTCCCAAAGGCGAAGATGCAAGCTGCAGCACACAGGCACAGTGTGGGCAGCCTTCAGACTTAGAGAAAACAGTACTTTACCACTCTCCTGCCTTTTCCATGGTTATTCTATTGGAAAAGAACGAGTTTTGGACAACTACCTTTCATTCTTGCCAAACTCTTTGCAGACCCCCGTGCAAGCTTTAGAACAAGATTTTGGATGTTTTCTTTCCTGGCAGAGTTTCTCCTTGCAAGATATGGTGGAAAAGCTTTTTGCTGAGTGTAGAGCGGCAAGACACACAGAAGACGCAGATACGCAGCTATCCGAAGCTAAGTGCCGGTCCCGGGCTTCTTTCGGCACAAACCGCTCTCAGGAGCTCCCTGCGCTCGCCACAATGCTCTGTGTGCGAAGAAGCCGCTTCTTCGCCTCCGGGAGAATCGGCGAGCGGCAGCTTCCCAAAGGCGAAGATGCAAGCTGCGGCACACAGGCACAGTGTGGGCAGCCTTCAGACTTAGAGAAAACAGTACTTTACCACTCTCCTGCCTTTTCCATGGTTATTCTATTGGAAAAGAACGAGTTTTGGACAACTACCTTTCATTCTTGCCAAACTCTTTGCAGACCCCCGTGCAAGCTTTAGAACAAGATTTTGGATGTTTTCTTTCCTGGCAGAGTTTCTCCTTGCAAAATATGGTGGAAAAGCTTTTTGCTGAGTGTAGAGCGGCAAGACACGCAGAAGACGCAGATACGCAGCTCTCCGAAGCTAAGTGCCGGTCCCGGGCTTCTTTCGGCACAAACCGCTCTCAGGAGCTCCCTGCGCTCGCCACAATGCTCTGTGTGCGAAGAAGCCGCTTCTTCGCCTGCGGGAGAATCGGCGAGCGGCAGCTTCCCAAAGGCGAAGATGCAAGCTGCAGCACACAGGCACAGTGTGGGCAGCCTTCAGACTTAGAGAAAACAGTACTTTACCACTCTCCTGCCTTTTCCATGGTTATTCTATTGGAAAAGAACGAGTTTTGGACAACTACCTTTCATTCTTGCCAAACTCTTTGCAGACCCCCGTGCAAGCTTTAGAACAAGATTTTGGATGTTTTCTTTCCTGGCAGAGTTTCTCCTTGCAAGATATGGTGGAAAAGCTTTTGGCTGAGTGTAGAGCGGCAAGACACGCAGAAGACGCAGATACGCAGCTCTCCGAAGCTAAGTGCCGGTCCCGGGCTTCTTTCGGCACAAACCGCTCTCAGGAGCTCCCTGCGCTCGCCACAATGCTCTGTGTGCGAAGAAGCCGCTTCTTCGCCTGCGGGAGAATCGGCGAGCGGCAGCTTCCCAAAGGCGAAGATGCAAGCTGCAGCACACAGGCACAGTGTGGGCAGCCTTCAGACTTAGAGAAAACAGTACTTTACCACTCTCCTGCCTTTTCCATGGTTATTCTATTGGAAAAGAACGAGTTTTGGACAACTACCTTTCATTCTTGCCAAACTCTTTGCAGACCCCCGTGCAAGCTTTAGAACAAGATTTTGGATGTTTTCTTTCCTGGCAGAGTTTCTCCTTGCAAGATATGGTGGAAAAGCTTTTTGCTGAGTGTAGAGCGGCAAGACACACAGAAGACGCAGATACGCAGCTATCCGAAGCTAAGTGCCGGTCCCGGGCTTCTTTCGGCACAAACCGCTCTCAGGAGCTCCCTGCGCTCGCCACAATGCTCTGTGTGCGAAGAAGCCGCTTCTTCGCCTGCGGGAGAATCGGCGAGCGGCAGCTTCTCAAAGGCGAAGATGCAAGCTGCAGCACACAGGCACAGTGTGGGCAGCCTTCAGACTTAGAGAAAACAGTACTTTACCACTCTCCTGCCTTATCCATGGTTATTCTATTGGAAAAGAACGAGTTTTGGACAACTACCTTTCATTCTTGCCAAACTCTTTGCAGACCCCCGTGCAAGCTTTAGAACAAGATTTTGGATGTTTTCTTTCCTGGCAGAGTTTCTCCTTGCAAGATATGGTGGAAAAGCTTTTTGCTGAGTGTAGAGCGGCAAGACACGCAGAAGACGCGGATACGCAGCTCTCCGAAGCTAAGTGCCGGTCCCGGGCTTCTTTCGGCACAAACCGCTCTCAGGAGCTCCCTGCGCTCGCCACAATGCTCTGTGTGCGAAGAAGCCGCTTCTTCGCCTCCGGGAGAATCGGCGAGCGGCAGCTTCCCAAAGGCGAAGATGCAAGCTGCGGCACACAGGCACAGTGTGGGCAGCCTTCAGACTTAGAGAAAACAGTACTTTACCACTCTCCTGCCTTTTCCATGGTTATTCTATTGGAAAAGAACGAGTTTTGGACAACTACCTTTCATTCTTGCCAAACTCTTTGCAGACCCCCGTGCAAGCTTTAGAACAAGATTTTGGATGTTTTCTTTCCTGGCAGAGTTTCTCCTTGCAAGATATGGTGGAAAAGCTTTTTGCTGAGTGTAGAGCGGCAAGACACGCAGAAGACGCAGATACGCAGCTCTCCGAAGCTAAGTGCCGTTCCCGGGCTTCTTTCGGCACAAACCGCTCTCAGGAGCTCCCTGCGCTCGCCACAATGCTCTGTGTGCGAAGAAGCCGCTTCTTCGCCTCCGGGAGAATCGGCGAGCGGCAGCTTCCCAAAGGCGAAGATGCAAGCTGCAGCACACAGGCACAGTGTGGGCAGCCTTCAGACTTAGAGAAAACAGTACTTTACCACTCTCCTGCCTTTTCCATGGTTATTCTATTGGAAAAGAACGAGTTTTGGACAACTACCTTTCATTCTTGCCAAACTCTTTGCAGACCTGCGTGCAAGCTTTAGAACAAGATTTTGGATGTTTTCTTTCCTGGCAGAGTTTCTCCTTGCAAGATATGGTGGAAAAGCTTTTTGCTGAGTGTAGAGCGGCAAGACACGCAGAAGACGCGGATACGCAGCTCTCCGAAGCTAAGTGCCGGTCCCGGGCTTCTTTCGGCACAAACCGCTCTCAGGAGCTCCCTGCGCTCGCCACAATGCTCTGTGTGCGAAGAAGCCGCTTCTTCGCCTCCGGGAGAATCGGCGAGCGGCAGCTTCCCAAAGGCGAAGATGCAAGCTGCAGCACACAGGCACAGTGTGGGCAGCCTTCAGACTTAGAGAAAACAGTACTTTACCACTCTCCTGCCTTATCCATGGTTATTCTATTGGAAAAGAACGAGTTTTGGACAACTACCTTTCATTCTTGCCAAACTCTTTGCAGACCCCCGTGCAAGCTTTAGAACAAGATTTTGGATGTTTTCTTTCCTGGCAGAGTTTCTCCTTGCAAGATATGGTGGAAAAGCTTTTTGCTGAGTGTAGAGCGGCAAGACACGCAGAAGACGCGGATACGCAGCTCTCCGAAGCTAAGTGCCGGT
The DNA here is from genome assembly GCF_037042795.1 of Molothrus aeneus. Lineage (NCBI taxonomy): Eukaryota > Metazoa > Chordata > Aves > Passeriformes > Icteridae > Molothrus > Molothrus aeneus. The sequence continues at coordinate 160,932 of NW_027098823.1, forward strand.
CCCGGGCTTCTTTCGGCACAAACCGCTCTCAGGAGCTCCCTGCGCTCGCCACAATGCTCTGTGTGCGAAGAAGCCGCTTCTTCGCCTGCGGGAGAATCGGCGAGCGGCAGCTTCCCAAAGGCGAAGATGCAAGCTGCAGCACACAGGCACAGTGTGGGCAGCATTCAGACTTAGAGAAAACAGTACTTTACCACTCTCCTGCCTTTTCCATGGTTATTCTATTGGAAAAGAACGAGTTTTGGACAACTACCTTTCATTCTTGCCAAACTCTTTGCAGACCCCCGTGCAAGCTTTAGAACAAGATTTTGGATGTTTTCTTTCCTGGCAGAGTTTCTCCTTGCAAGATATGGTGGAAAAGCTTTTTGCTGAGTATAGAGCGGCAAGACACGCAGAAGACGCAGATACGCAGCTCTCCGAAGCTAAGTGCCGGTCCCGGGCTTCTTTCGGCACAAACCGCTCTCAGGAGCTCCCTGCGCTCGCCACAATGCTCTGTGTGCGAAGAAGCCGCTTTTTCGCCTCCGGGAGAATCGGCGAGCGGCAGCTTCCCAAAGGCAAAGATGCAAGCTGCAGCACACAGGCACAGTGTGGGCAGCCTTCAGACTTAGAGAAAACAGTACTTTACCACTCTCCTGCCTTTTCCATGGTTATTCTATTGGAAAAGAACGAGTTTTGGACAACTACCTTTCATTCTTGCCAAACTCTTTGCAGACCCCCGTGCAAGCTTTAGAACAAGATTTTGGATGTTTTCTTTCCTGGCAGAGTTTCTCCTTGCAAGATATGGTGGAAAAGCTTTTTGCTGAGTATAGAGCGGCAAGACACGCAGAAGACGCAGATACGCAGCTCTCCGAAGCTAAGTGCCGGTCCCGGGCTTCTTTCGGCACAAACCGCTCTCAGGAGCTCCCTGCGCTCGCCACAATGCTCTGTGTGCGAAGAAGCCGCTTCTTCGCCTGCGGGAGAATCGGCGAGCGGCAGCTTCCCAAAGGCGAAGATGCAAGCTGCAGCACACAGGCACAGTGTGGGCAGCCTTCAGACTTAGAGAAAACAGTACTTTACCACTCTCCTGCCTTTTCCATGGTTATTCTATTGGAAAAGAACGAGTTTTGGACAACTACCTTTCATTCTTGCCAAACTCTTTGCAGACCCCCGTGCAAGCTTTAGAACAAGATTTTGGATGTTTTCTTTCCTGGCAGAGTTTCTCCTTGCAAGATATGGTGGAAAAGCTTTTGGCTGAGTGTAGAGCGGCAAGACACGCAGAAGACGCAGATACGCAGCTCTCCGAAGCTAAGTGCCGGTCCCGGGCTTCTTTCGGCACAAACCGCTCTCAGGAGCTCCCTGCGCTCGCCACAATGCTCTGTGTGCGAAGAAGCCGCTTCTTCGCCTGCGGGAGAATCGGCGAGCGGCAGCTTCCCAAAGGCGAAGATGCAAGCTGCGGCACACAGGCACAGTGTGGGCAGCCTTCAGACTTAGAGAAAACAGTACTTTACCACTCTCCTGCCTTATCCATGGTTATTCTATTGGAAAAGAACGAGTTTTGGACAACTACCTTTCATTCTTGCCAAACTCTTTGCAGACCCCCGTGCAAGCTTTAGAACAAGATTTTGGATGTTTTCTTTCCTGGCAGAGTTTCTCCTTGCAAGATATGGTGGAAAAGCTTTTTGCTGAGTGTAGAGCGGCAAGACACGCAGAAGACGCAGATACGCAGCTCTCCGAAGCTAAGTGCCGGTCCCGGGCTTCTTTCGGCACAAACCGCTCTCAGGAGCTCCCTGCGCTCGCCACAATGCTCTGTGTGCGAAGAAGCCGCTTCTTCGCCTGCGGGAGAATCGGCGAGCGGCAGCTTCCCAAAGGCGAAGATGCAAGCTGCAGCACACAGGCACAGTGTGGGCAGCATTCAGACTTAGAGAAAACAGTACTTTACCACTCTCCTGCCTTATCCATGGTTATTCTATTGGAAAAGAACGAGTTTTGGACAACTACCTTTCATTCTTGCCAAACTCTTTGCAGACCCCCGTGCAAGCTTTAGAACAAGATTTTGGATGTTTTCTGCCCTGGCAGAGTTTCTCCTTGCAAGATATGGTGGAAAAGCTTTTTGCTGAGTGTAGAGCGGCAAGACACGCAGAAGACGCAGATACGCAGCTCTCCGAAGCTAAGTGCCGGTCCCGGGCTTCTTTCGGCACAAACCGCTCTCAGGAGCTCCCTGCGCTCGCCACAATGCTCTGTGTGCGAAGAAGCCGCTTCTTCGCCTGCGGGAGAATCGGCGAGCGGCAGCTTCCCAAAGGCGAAGATGCAAGCTGCAGCACACAGGCACAGTGTGGGCAGCATTCAGACTTCGAGAAAACAGTACTTTACCACTCTCCTGCCTTTTCCATGGTTATTCTATTGGAAAAGAACGAGTTTTGGACAACTACCTTTCATTCTTGCCAAACTCTTTGCAGACCCCCGTGCAAGCTTTAGAACAAGATTTTGGATGTTTTCTTTCCTGGCAGAGTTTCTCCTTGCAAGATATGGTGGAAAAGCTTTTGGCTGAGTGTAGAGCGGCAAGACACGCAGAAGACGCAGATACGCAGCTATCCGAAGCTAAGTGCCGGTCCCGGGCTTCTTTCGGCACAAACCGCTCTCAGGAGCTCCCTGCGCTCGCCACAATGCTCTGTGTGCGAAGAAGCCGCTTCTTCGCCTGCGGGAGAATCGGCGAGCGGCAGCTTCGCAAAGGCGAAGATGCAAGCTGCAGCACACAGGCACAGTGTGGGCAGCCTTCAGACTTAGAGAAAACAGTACTTTACCACTCTCCTGCCTTTTCCATGGTTATTCTATTGGAAAAGAACGAGTTTTGGACAACTACCTTTCATTCTTGCCAAACTCTTTGCAGACCCCCGTGCAAGCTTTAGAACAAGATTTTGGATGTTTTCTTTCCTGGCAGAGTTTCTCCTTGCAAGATATGGTGGAAAAGCTTTTGGCTGAGTGTAGAGCGGCAAGACACGCAGAAGACGCAGATACGCAGCTCTCCGAAGCTAAGTGCCGGTCCCGGGCTTCTTTCGGCACAAACCGCTCTCAGGAGCTCCCTGCGCTCGCCACAATGCTCTGTGTGCGAAGAAGCCGCTTCTTCGCCTGCGGGAGAATCGGCGAGCGGCAGCTTCCCAAAGGCGAAGATGCAAGCTGCGGCACACAGGCACAGTGTGGGCAGCCTTCAGACTTAGAGAAAACAGTACTTTACCACTCTCCTGCCTTTTCCATGGTTATTCTATTGGAAAAGAACGAGTTTTGGACAACTACCTTTCATTCTTGCCAAACTCTTTGCAGACCCCCGTGCAAGCTTTAGAACAAGATTTTGGATGTTTTCTTTCCTGGCAGAGTTTCTCCTTGCAAGATATGGTGGAAAAGCTTTTTGCTGAGTGTAGAGCGGCAAGACACGCAGAAGACGCGGATACGCAGCTCTCCGAAGCTAAGTGCCGGTCCCGGGCTTCTTTCGGCACAAACCGCTCTCAGGAGCTCCCTGCGCTCGCCACAATGCTCTGTGTGCGAAGAAGCCGCTTCTTCGCCTCCGGGAGAATCGGCGAGCGGCAGCTTCCCAAAGGCGAAGATGCAAGCTGCAGCACACAGGCACAGTGTGGGCAGCATTCAGACTTAGAGAAAACAGTACTTTACCACTCTCCTGCCTTTTCCATGGTTATTCTATTGGAAAAGAACGAGTTTTGGACAACTACCTTTCATTCTTGCCAAACTCTTTGCAGACCCCCGTGCAAGCTTTAGAACAAGATTTTGGATGTTTTCTTTCCTGGCAGAGTTTCTCCTTGCAAGATATGGTGGAAAAGCTTTTTGCTGAGTATAGAGCGGCAAGACACGCAGAAGACGCAGATACGCAGCTCTCCGAAGCTAAGTGCCGGTCCCGGGCTTCTTTCGGCACAAACCGCTCTCAGGAGCTCCCTGCGCTCGCCACAATGCTCTGTGTGCGAAGAAGCCGCTTCTTCGCCTGCGGGAGAATCGGCGAGCGGCAGCTTCCCAAAGGCGAAGATGCAAGCTGCAGCACACAGGCACAGTGTGGGCAGCATTCAGACTTAGAGAAAACAGTACTTTACCACTCTCCTGCCTTTTCCATGGTTATTCTATTGGAAAAGAACGAGTTTTGGACAACTACCTTTCATTCTTGCCAAACTCTTTGCAGACCCCCGTGCAAGCTTTAGAACAAGATTTTGGATGTTTTCTTTCCTGGCAGAGTTTCTCCTTGCAAGATATGGTGGAAAAGCTTTTGGCTGAGTGTAGAGCGGCAAGACACGCAGAAGACGCAGATACGCAGCTATCCGAAGCTAAGTGCCGGTCCCGGGCTTCTTTCGGCACAAACCGCTCTCAGGAGCTCCCTGCGCTCGCCACAATGCTCTGTGTGCGAAGAAGCCGCTTCTTCGCCTGCGGGAGAATCGGCGAGCGGCAGCTTCGCAAAGGCGAAGATGCAAGCTGCAGCACACAGGCACAGTGTGGGCAGCCTTCAGACTTAGAGAAAACAGTACTTTACCACTCTCCTGCCTTTTCCATGGTTATTCTATTGGAAAAGAACGAGTTTTGGACAACTACCTTTCATTCTTGCCAAACTCTTTGCAGACCCCCGTGCAAGCTTTAGAACAAGATTTTGGATGTTTTCTTTCCTGGCAGAGTTTCTCCTTGCAAGATATGGTGGAAAAGCTTTTGGCTGAGTGTAGAGCGGCAAGACACGCAGAAGACGCAGATACGCAGCTCTCCGAAGCTAAGTGCCGGTCCCGGGCTTCTTTCGGCACAAACCGCTCTCAGGAGCTCCCTGCGCTCGCCACAATGCTCTGTGTGCGAAGAAGCCGCTTCTTCGCCTCCGGGAGAATCGGCGAGCGGCAGCTTCCCAAAGGCGAAGATGCAAGCTGCAGCACACAGGCACAGTGTGGGCAGCCTTCAGACTTAGAGAAAACAGTACTTTACCACTCTCCTGCCTTTTCCATGGTTATTCTATTGGAAAAGAACGAGTTTTGGACAACTACCTTTCATTCTTGCCAAACTCTTTGCAGACCCCCGTGCAAGCTTTAGAACAAGATTTTGGATGTTTTCTTTCCTGGCAGAGTTTCTCCTTGCAAGATATGGGGGAAAAGCTTTTGGCTGAGTGTAGAGCGGCAAGACACGCAGAAGACGCAGATACGCAGCTCTCCGAAGCTAAGTGCCGGTCCCGGGCTTCTTTCGGCACAAACCGCTCTCAGGAGCTCCCTGCGCTCGCCACAATGCTCTGTGTGCGAAGAAGCCGCTTCTTCGCCTCCGGGAGAATCGGCGAGGGGCAGCTTCCCAAAGGCGAAGATGCAAGCTGCAGCACACAGGCACAGTGTGGGCAGCCTTCAGACTTAGAGAAAACAGTACTTTACCACTCTCCTGCCTTTTCCATGGTTATTCTATTGGAAAAGAACGAGTTTTGGACAACTACCTTTCATTCTTGCCAAACTCTTTGCAGACCCCCGTGCAAGCTTTAGAACAAGATTTTGGATGTTTTCTTTCCTGGCAGAGTTTCTCCTTGCAAGATATGGTGGAAAAGCTTTTTGCTGAGTGTAGAGCGGCAAGACACACAGAAGACGCAGATACGCAGCTATCCGAAGCTAAGTGCCGGTCCCGGGCTTCTTTCGGCACAAACCGCTCTCAGGAGCTCCCTGCGCTCGCCACAATGCTCTGTGTGCGAAGAAGCCGCTTCTTCGCCTCCGGGAGAATCGGCGAGCGGCAGCTTCCCAAAGGCGAAGATGCAAGCTGCGGCACACAGGCACAGTGTGGGCAGCCTTCAGACTTAGAGAAAACAGTACTTTACCACTCTCCTGCCTTTTCCATGGTTATTCTATTGGAAAAGAACGAGTTTTGGACAACTACCTTTCATTCTTGCCAAACTCTTTGCAGACCCCCGTGCAAGCTTTAGAACAAGATTTTGGATGTTTTCTTTCCTGGCAGAGTTTCTCCTTGCAAAATATGGTGGAAAAGCTTTTTGCTGAGTGTAGAGCGGCAAGACACGCAGAAGACGCAGATACGCAGCTCTCCGAAGCTAAGTGCCGGTCCCGGGCTTCTTTCGGCACAAACCGCTCTCAGGAGCTCCCTGCGCTCGCCACAATGCTCTGTGTGCGAAGAAGCCGCTTCTTCGCCTGCGGGAGAATCGGCGAGCGGCAGCTTCCCAAAGGCGAAGATGCAAGCTGCAGCACACAGGCACAGTGTGGGCAGCCTTCAGACTTAGAGAAAACAGTACTTTACCACTCTCCTGCCTTTTCCATGGTTATTCTATTGGAAAAGAACGAGTTTTGGACAACTACCTTTCATTCTTGCCAAACTCTTTGCAGACCCCCGTGCAAGCTTTAGAACAAGATTTTGGATGTTTTCTTTCCTGGCAGAGTTTCTCCTTGCAAGATATGGTGGAAAAGCTTTTGGCTGAGTGTAGAGCGGCAAGACACGCAGAAGACGCAGATACGCAGCTCTCCGAAGCTAAGTGCCGGTCCCGGGCTTCTTTCGGCACAAACCGCTCTCAGGAGCTCCCTGCGCTCGCCACAATGCTCTGTGTGCGAAGAAGCCGCTTCTTCGCCTGCGGGAGAATCGGCGAGCGGCAGCTTCCCAAAGGCGAAGATGCAAGCTGCAGCACACAGGCACAGTGTGGGCAGCCTTCAGACTTAGAGAAAACAGTACTTTACCACTCTCCTGCCTTTTCCATGGTTATTCTATTGGAAAAGAACGAGTTTTGGACAACTACCTTTCATTCTTGCCAAACTCTTTGCAGACCCCCGTGCAAGCTTTAGAACAAGATTTTGGATGTTTTCTTTCCTGGCAGAGTTTCTCCTTGCAAGATATGGTGGAAAAGCTTTTTGCTGAGTGTAGAGCGGCAAGACACACAGAAGACGCAGATACGCAGCTATCCGAAGCTAAGTGCCGGTCCCGGGCTTCTTTCGGCACAAACCGCTCTCAGGAGCTCCCTGCGCTCGCCACAATGCTCTGTGTGCGAAGAAGCCGCTTCTTCGCCTCCGGGAGAATCGGCGAGCGGCAGCTTCCCAAAGGCGAAGATGCAAGCTGCGGCACACAGGCACAGTGTGGGCAGCCTTCAGACTTAGAGAAAACAGTACTTTACCACTCTCCTGCCTTTTCCATGGTTATTCTATTGGAAAAGAACGAGTTTTGGACAACTACCTTTCATTCTTGCCAAACTCTTTGCAGACCCCCGTGCAAGCTTTAGAACAAGATTTTGGATGTTTTCTTTCCTGGCAGAGTTTCTCCTTGCAAGATATGGTGGAAAAGCTTTTTGCTGAGTGTAGAGCGGCAAGACACGCAGAAGACGCAGATACGCAGCTCTCCGAAGCTAAGTGCCGTTCCCGGGCTTCTTTCGGCACAAACCGCTCTCAGGAGCTCCCTGCGCTCGCCACAATGCTCTGTGTGCGAAGAAGCCGCTTCTTCGCCTCCGGGAGAATCGGCGAGCGGCAGCTTCCCAAAGGCGAAGATGCAAGCTGCAGCACACAGGCACAGTGTGGGCAGCCTTCAGACTTAGAGAAAACAGTACTTTACCACTCTCCTGCCTTTTCCATGGTTATTCTATTGGAAAAGAACGAGTTTTGGACAACTACCTTTCATTCTTGCCAAACTCTTTGCAGACCTGCGTGCAAGCTTTAGAACAAGATTTTGGATGTTTTCTTTCCTGGCAGAGTTTCTCCTTGCAAGATATGGTGGAAAAGCTTTTTGCTGAGTGTAGAGCGGCAAGACACGCAGAAGACGCGGATACGCAGCTCTCCGAAGCTAAGTGCCGGTCCCGGGCTTCTTTCGGCACAAACCGCTCTCAGGAGCTCCCTGCGCTCGCCACAATGCTCTGTGTGCGAAGAAGCCGCTTCTTCGCCTCCGGGAGAATCGGCGAGCGGCAGCTTCCCAAAGGCGAAGATGCAAGCTGCAGCACACAGGCACAGTGTGGGCAGCCTTCAGACTTAGAGAAAACAGTACTTTACCACTCTCCTGCCTTATCCATGGTTATTCTATTGGAAAAGAACGAGTTTTGGACAACTACCTTTCATTCTTGCCAAACTCTTTGCAGACCCCCGTGCAAGCTTTAGAACAAGATTTTGGATGTTTTCTTTCCTGGCAGAGTTTCTCCTTGCAAGATATGGTGGAAAAGCTTTTTGCTGAGTGTAGAGCGGCAAGACACGCAGAAGACGCGGATACGCAGCTCTCCGAAGCTAAGTGCCGGTCCCGGGCTTCTTTCGGCACAAACCGCTCTCAGGAGCTCCCTGCGCTCGCCACAATGCTCTGTGTGCGAAGAAGCCGCTTCTTCGCCTCCGGGAGAATCGGCGAGCGGCAGCTTCCCAAAGGCGAAGATGCAAGCTGCAGCACACAGGCACAGTGTGGGCAGCATTCAGACTTAGAGAAAACAGTACTTTACCACTCTCCTGCCTTTTCCATGGTTATTCTATTGGAAAAGAACGAGTTTTGGACAACTACCTTTCATTCTTGCCAAACTCTTTGCAGACCCCCGTGCAAGCTTTAGAACAAGATTTTGGATGTTTTCTTTCCTGGCAGAGTTTCTCCTTGCAAGATATGGTGGAAAAGCTTTTTGCTGAGTATAGAGCGGCAAGACACGCAGAAGACGCAGATACGCAGCTCTCCGAAGCTAAGTGCCGGTCCCGGGCTTCTTTCGGCACAAACCGCTCTCAGGAGCTCCCTGCGCTCGCCACAATGCTCTGTGTGCGAAGAAGCCGCTTCTTCGCCTCCGGGAGAATCGGCGAGCGGCAGCTTCCCAAAGGCAAAGATGCAAGCTGCAGCACACAGGCACAGTGTGGGCAGCCTTCAGACTTAGAGAAAACAGTACTTTACCACTCTCCTGCCTTTTCCATGGTTATTCTATTGGAAAAGAACGAGTTTTGGACAACTACCTTTCATTCTTGCCAAACTCTTTGCAGACCCCCGTGCAAGCTTTAGAACAAGATTTTGGATGTTTTCTTTCCTGGCAGAGTTTCTCCTTGCAAGATATGGTGGAAAAGCTTTTTGCTGAGTATAGAGCGGCAAGACACGCAGAAGACGCAGATACGCAGCTCTCCGAAGCTAAGTGCCGGTCCCGGGCTTCTTTCGGCACAAACCGCTCTCAGGAGCTCCCTGCGCTCGCCACAATGCTCTGTGTGCGAAGAAGCCGCTTCTTCGCCTCCGGGAGAATCGGCGAGCGGCAGCTTCCCAAAGGCGAAGATGCAAGCTGCAGCACACAGGCACAGTGTGGGCAGCCTTCAGACTTAGAGAAAACAGTACTTTACCACTCTCCTGCCTTTTCCATGGTTATTCTATTGGAAAAGAACGAGTTTTGGACAACTACCTTTCATTCTTGCCAAACTCTTTGCAGACCCCCGTGCAAGCTTTAGAACAAGATTTTGGATGTTTTCTTTCCTGGCAGAGTTTCTCCTTGCAAGATATGGTGGAAAAGCTTTTGGCTGAGTGTAGAGCGGCAAGACACGCAGAAGACGCAGATACGCAGCTCTCCGAAGCTAAGTGCCGGTCCCGGGCTTCTTTCGGCACAAACCGCTCTCAGGAGCTCCCTGCGCTCGCCACAATGCTCTGTGTGCGAAGAAGCCGCTTCTTCGCCTCCGGGAGAATCGGCGAGCGGCAGCTTCCCAAAGGCGAAGATGCAAGCTGCGGCACACAGGCACAGTGTGGGCAGCCTTCAGACTTAGAGAAAACAGTACTTTACCACTCTCCTGCCTTATCCATGGTTATTCTATTGGAAAAGAACGAGTTTTGGACAACTACCTTTCATTCTTGCCAAACTCTTTGCAGACCCCCGTGCAAGCTTTAGAACAAGATTTTGGATGTTTTCTTTCCTGGCAGAGTTTCTCCTTGCAAGATATGGTGGAAAAGCTTTTTGCTGAGTGTAGAGCGGCAAGACACGCAGAAGACGCAGATACGCAGCTCTCCGAAGCTAAGTGCCGGTCCCGGGCTTCTTTCGGCACAAACCGCTCTCAGGAGCTCCCTGCGCTCGCCACAATGCTCTGTGTGCGAAGAAGCCGCTTCTTCGCCTGCGGGAGAATCGGCGAGCGGCAGCTTCCCAAAGGCGAAGATGCAAGCTGCAGCACACAGGCACAGTGTGGGCAGCATTCAGACTTAGAGAAAACAGTACTTTACCACTCTCCTGCCTTATCCATGGTTATTCTATTGGAAAAGAACGAGTTTTGGACAACTACCTTTCATTCTTGCCAAACTCTTTGCAGACCCCCGTGCAAGCTTTAGAACAAGATTTTGGATGTTTTCTGCCCTGGCAGAGTTTCTCCTTGCAAGATATGGTGGAAAAGCTTTTTGCTGAGTGTAGAGCGGCAAGACACGCAGAAGACGCAGATACGCAGCTCTCCGAAGCTAAGTGCCGGTCCCGGGCTTCTTTCGGCACAAACCGCTCTCAGGAGCTCCCTGCGCTCGCCACAATGCTCTGTGTGCGAAGAAGCCGCTTCTTCGCCTGCGGGAGAATCGGCGAGCGGCAGCTTCCCAAAGGCGAAGATGCAAGCTGCAGCACACAGGCACAGTGTGGGCAGCCTTCAGACTTAGAGAAAACAGTACTTTACCACTCTCCTGCCTTTTCCATGGTTATTCTATTGGAAAAGAACGAGTTTTGGACAACTACCTTTCATTCTTGCCAAACTCTTTGCAGACCCCCGTGCAAGCTTTAGAACAAGATTTTGGATGTTTTCTTTCCTGGCAGAGTTTCTCCTTGCAAGATATGGTGGAAAAGCTTTTGGCTGAGTGTAGAGCGGCAAGACACGCAGAAGACGCAGATACGCAGCTATCCGAAGCTAAGTGCCGGTCCCGGGCTTCTTTCGGCACAAACCGCTCTCAGGAGCTCCCTGCGCTCGCCACAATGCTCTGTGTGCGAAGAAGCCGCTTCTTCGCCTGCGGGAGAATCGGCGAGCGGCAGCTTCGCAAAGGCGAAGATGCAAGCTGCAGCACACAGGCACAGTGTGGGCAGCCTTCAGACTTAGAGAAAACAGTACTTTACCACTCTCCTGCCTTTTCCATGGTTATTCTATTGGAAAAGAACGAGTTTTGGACAACTACCTTTCATTCTTGCCAAACTCTTTGCAGACCCCCGTGCAAGCTTTAGAACAAGATTTTGGATGTTTTCTTTCCTGGCAGAGTTTCTCCTTGCAAGATATGGTGGAAAAGCTTTTGGCTGAGTGTAGAGCGGCAAGACACGCAGAAGACGCAGATACGCAGCTCTCCGAAGCTAAGTGCCGGTCCCGGGCTTCTTTCGGCACAAACCGCTCTCAGGAGCTCCCTGCGCTCGCCACAATGCTCTGTGTGCGAAGAAGCCGCTTCTTCGCCTGCGGGAGAATCGGCGAGCGGCAGCTTCCCAAAGGCGAAGATGCAAGCTGCGGCACACAGGCACAGTGTGGGCAGCCTTCAGACTTAGAGAAAACAGTACTTTACCACTCTCCTGCCTTTTCCATGGTTATTCTATTGGAAAAGAACGAGTTTTGGACAACTACCTTTCATTCTTGCCAAACTCTTTGCAGACCTGCGTGCAAGCTTTAGAACAAGATTTTGGATGTTTTCTTTCCTGGCAGAGTTTCTCCTTGCAAGATATGGTGGAAAAGCTTTTTGCTGAGTGTAGAGCGGCAAGACACGCAGAAGACGCGGATACGCAGCTCTCCGAAGCTAAGTGCCGGTCCCGGGCTTCTTTCGGCACAAACCGCTCTCAGGAGCTCCCTGCGCTCGCCACAATGCTCTGTGTGCGAAGAAGCCGCTTCTTCGCCTCCGGGAGAATCGGCGAGCGGCAGCTTCCCAAAGGCGAAGATGCAAGCTGCAGCACACAGGCACAGTGTGGGCAGCCTTCAGACTTAGAGAAAACAGTACTTTACCACTCTCCTGCCTTATCCATGGTTATTCTATTGGAAAAGAACGAGTTTTGGACAACTACCTTTCATTCTTGCCAAACTCTTTGCAGACCCCCGTGCAAGCTTTAGAACAAGATTTTGGATGTTTTCTTTCCTGGCAGAGTTTCTCCTTGCAAGATATGGTGGAAAAGCTTTTTGCTGAGTGTAGAGCGGCAAGACACGCAGAAGACGCGGATACGCAGCTCTCCGAAGCTAAGTGCCGGTCCCGGGCTTCTTTCGGCACAAACCGCTCTCAGGAGCTCCCTGCGCTCGCCACAATGCTCTGTGTGCGAAGAAGCCGCTTCTTCGCCTCCGGGAGAATCGGCGAGCGGCAGCTTCCCAAAGGCGAAGATGCAAGCTGCAGCACACAGGCACAGTGTGGGCAGCATTCAGACTTAGAGAAAACAGTACTTTACCACTCTCCTGCCTTTTCCATGGTTATTCTATTGGAAAAGAACGAGTTTTGGACAACTACCTTTCATTCTTGCCAAACTCTTTGCAGACCCCCGTGCAAGCTTTAGAACAAGATTTTGGATGTTTTCTTTCCTGGCAGAGTTTCTCCTTGCAAGATATGGTGGAAAAGCTTTTTGCTGAGTATAGAGCGGCAAGACACGCAGAAGACGCAGATACGCAGCTCTCCGAAGCTAAGTGCCGGTCCCGGGCTTCTTTCGGCACAAACCGCTCTCAGGAGCTCCCTGCGCTCGCCACAATGCTCTGTGTGCGAAGAAGCCGCTTCTTCGCCTCCGGGAGAATCGGCGAGCGGCAGCTTCCCAAAGGCAAAGATGCAAGCTGCAGCACACAGGCACAGTGTGGGCAGCCTTCAGACTTAGAGAAAACAGTACTTTACCACTCTCCTGCCTTTTCCATGGTTATTCTATTGGAAAAGAACGAGTTTTGGACAACTACCTTTCATTCTTGCCAAACTCTTTGCAGACCCCCGTGCAAGCTTTAGAACAAGATTTTGGATGTTTTCTTTCCTGGCAGAGTTTCTCCTTGCAAGATATGGTGGAAAAGCTTTTTGCTGAGTATAGAGCGGCAAGACACGCAGAAGACGCAGATACGCAGCTCTCCGAAGCTAAGTGCCGGTCCCGGGCTTCTTTCGGCACAAACCGCTCTCAGGAGCTCCCTGCGCTCGCCACAATGCTCTGTGTGCGAAGAAGCCGCTTCTTCGCCTCCGGGAGAATCGGCGAGCGGCAGCTTCCCAAAGGCGAAGATGCAAGCTGCAGCACACAGGCACAGTGTGGGCAGCCTTCAGACTTAGAGAAAACAGTACTTTACCACTCTCCTGCCTTTTCCATGGTTATTCTATTGGAAAAGAACGAGTTTTGGACAACTACCTTTCATTCTTGCCAAACTCTTTGCAGACCCCCGTGCAAGCTTTAGAACAAGATTTTGGATGTTTTCTTTCCTGGCAGAGTTTCTCCTTGCAAGATATGGTGGAAAAGCTTTTGGCTGAGTGTAGAGCGGCAAGACACGCAGAAGACGCAGATACGCAGCTCTCCGAAGCTAAGTGCCGGTCCCGGGCTTCTTTCGGCACAAACCGCTCTCAGGAGCTCCCTGCGCTCGCCACAATGCTCTGTGTGCGAAGAAGCCGCTTCTTCGCCTCCGGGAGAATCGGCGAGCGGCAGCTTCCCAAAGGCGAAGATGCAAGCTGCGGCACACAGGCACAGTGTGGGCAGCCTTCAGACTTAGAGAAAACAGTACTTTACCACTCTCCTGCCTTATCCATGGTTATTCTATTGGAAAAGAACGAGTTTTGGACAACTACCTTTCATTCTTGCCAAACTCTTTGCAGACCCCCGTGCAAGCTTTAGAACAAGATTTTGGATGTTTTCTTTCCTGGCAGAGTTTCTCCTTGCAAGATATGGTGGAAAAGCTTTTTGCTGAGTGTAGAGCGGCAAGACACGCAGAAGACGCAGATACGCAGCTCTCCGAAGCTAAGTGCCGGTCCCGGGCTTCTTTCGGCACAAACCGCTCTCAGGAGCTCCCTGCGCTCGCCACAATGCTCTGTGTGCGAAGAAGCCGCTTCTTCGCCTGCGGGAGAATCGGCGAGCGGCAGCTTCCCAAAGGCGAAGATGCAAGCTGCAGCACACAGGCACAGTGTGGGCAGCATTCAGACTTAGAGAAAACAGTACTTTACCACTCTCCTGCCTTATCCATGGTTATTCTATTGGAAAAGAACGAGTTTTGGACAACTACCTTTCATTCTTGCCAAACTCTTTGCAGACCCCCGTGCAAGCTTTAGAACAAGATTTTGGATGTTTTCTGCCCTGGCAGAGTTTCTCCTTGCAAGATATGGTGGAAAAGCTTTTTGCTGAGTGTAGAGCGGCAAGACACGCAGAAGACGCAGATACGCAGCTCTCCGAAGCTAAGTGCCGGTCCCGGGCTTCTTTCGGCACAAACCGCTCTCAGGAGCTCCCTGCGCTCGCCACAATGCTCTGTGTGCGAAGAAGCCGCTTCTTCGCCTGCGGGAGAATCGGCGAGCGGCAGCTTCCCAAAGGCGAAGATGCAAGCTGCAGCACACAGGCACAGTGTGGGCAGCCTTCAGACTTAGAGAAAACAGTACTTTACCACTCTCCTGCCTTTTCCATGGTTATTCTATTGGAAAAGAACGAGTTTTGGACAACTACCTTTCATTCTTGCCAAACTCTTTGCAGACCCCCGTGCAAGCTTTAGAACAAGATTTTGGATGTTTTCTTTCCTGGCAGAGTTTCTCCTTGCAAGATATGGTGGAAAAGCTTTTGGCTGAGTGTAGAGCGGCAAGACACGCAGAAGACGCAGATACGCAGCTATCCGAAGCTAAGTGCCGGTCCCGGGCTTCTTTCGGCACAAACCGCTCTCAGGAGCTCCCTGCGCTCGCCACAATGCTCTGTGTGCGAAGAAGCCGCTTCTTCGCCTGCGGGAGAATCGGCGAGCGGCAGCTTCGCAAAGGCGAAGATGCAAGCTGCAGCACACAGGCACAGTGTGGGCAGCCTTCAGACTTAGAGAAAACAGTACTTTACCACTCTCCTGCCTTTTCCATGGTTATTCTATTGGAAAAGAACGAGTTTTGGACAACTACCTTTCATTCTTGCCAAACTCTTTGCAGACCCCCGTGCAAGCTTTAGAACAAGATTTTGGATGTTTTCTTTCCTGGCAGAGTTTCTCCTTGCAAGATATGGTGGAAAAGCTTTTGGCTGAGTGTAGAGCGGCAAGACACGCAGAAGACGCAGATACGCAGCTCTCCGAAGCTAAGTGCCGGTCCCGGGCTTCTTTCGGCACAAACCGCTCTCAGGAGCTCCCTGCGCTCGCCACAATGCTCTGTGTGCGAAGAAGCCGCTTCTTCGCCTGCGGGAGAATCGGCGAGCGGCAGCTTCCCAAAGGCGAAGATGCAAGCTGCGGCACACAGGCACAGTGTGGGCAGCCTTCAGACTTAGAGAAAACAGTACTTTACCACTCTCCTGCCTTTTCCATGGTTATTCTATTGGAAAAGAACGAGTTTTGGACAACTACCTTTCATTCTTGCCAAACTCTTTGCAGACCCCCGTGCAAGCTTTAGAACAAGATTTTGGATGTTTTCTTTCCTGGCAGAGTTTCTCCTTGCAAGATATGGTGGAAAAGCTTTTTGCTGAGTGTAGAGCGGCAAGACACGCAGAAGACGCGGATACGCAGCTCTCCGAAGCTAAGTGCCGGTCCCGGGCTTCTTTCGGCACAAACCGCTCTCAGGAGCTCCCTGCGCTCGCCACAATGCTCTGTGTGCGAAGAAGCCGCTTCTTCGCCTCCGGGAGAATCGGCGAGCGGCAGCTTCCCAAAGGCGAAGATGCAAGCTGCAGCACACAGGCACAGTGTGGGCAGCATTCAGACTTAGAGAAAACAGTACTTTACCACTCTCCTGCCTTTTCCATGGTTATTCTATTGGAAAAGAACGAGTTTTGGACAACTACCTTTCATTCTTGCCAAACTCTTTGCAGACCCCCGTGCAAGCTTTAGAACAAGATTTTGGATGTTTTCTTTCCTGGCAGAGTTTCTCCTTGCAAGATATGGTGGAAAAGCTTTTTGCTGAGTATAGAGCGGCAAGACACGCAGAAGACGCAGATACGCAGCTCTCCGAAGCTAAGTGCCGGTCCCGGGCTTCTTTCGGCACAAACCGCTCTCAGGAGCTCCCTGCGCTCGCCACAATGCTCTGTGTGCGAAGAAGCCGCTTCTTCGCCTCCGGGAGAATCGGCGAGCGGCAGCTTCCCAAAGGCAAAGATGCAAGCTGCAGCACACAGGCACAGTGTGGGCAGCCTTCAGACTTAGAGAAAACAGTACTTTACCACTCTCCTGCCTTTTCCATGGTTATTCTATTGGAAAAGAACGAGTTTTGGACAACTACCTTTCATTCTTGCCAAACTCTTTGCAGACCCCCGTGCAAGCTTTAGAACAAGATTTTGGATGTTTTCTTTCCTGGCAGAGTTTCTCCTTGCAAGATATGGTGGAAAAGCTTTTTGCTGAGTATAGAGCGGCAAGACACGCAGAAGACGCAGATACGCAGCTCTCCGAAGCTAAGTGCCGGTCCCGGGCTTCTTTCGGCACAAACCGCTCTCAGGAGCTCCCTGCGCTCGCCACAATGCTCTGTGTGCGAAGAAGCCGCTTCTTCGCCTCCGGGAGAATCGGCGAGCGGCAGCTTCCCAAAGGCGAAGATGCAAGCTGCAGCACACAGGCACAGTGTGGGCAGCCTTCAGACTTCGAGAAAACAGTACTTTACCACTCTCCTGCCTTTTCCATGGTTATTCTATTGGAAAAGAACGAGTTTTGGACAACTACCTTTCATTCTTGCCAAACTCTTTGCAGACCCCCGTGCAAGCTTTAGAACAAGATTTTGGATGTTTTCTTTCCTGGCAGAGTTTCTCCTTGCAAGATATGGTGGAAAAGCTTTTGGCTGAGTGTAGAGCGGCAAGACACGCAGAAGACGCAGATACGCAGCTCTCCGAAGCTAAGTGCCGGTCCCGGGCTTCTTTCGGCACAAACCGCTCTCAGGAGCTCCCTGCGCTCGCCACAATGCTCTGTGTGCGAAGAAGCCGCTTCTTCGCCTGCGGGAGAATCGGCGAGCGGCAGCTTCCCAAAGGCGAAGATGCAAGCTGCGGCACACAGGCACAGTGTGGGCAGCCTTCAGACTTAGAGAAAACAGTACTTTACCACTCTCCTGCCTTTTCCATGGTTATTCTATTGGAAAAGAACGAGTTTTGGACAACTACCTTTCATTCTTGCCAAACTCTTTGCAGACCCCCGTGCAAGCTTTAGAACAAGATTTTGGATGTTTTCTTTCCTGGCAGAGTTTCTCCTTGCAAGATATGGTGGAAAAGCTTTTTGCTGAGTGTAGAGCGGCAAGACACGCAGAAGACGCAGATACGCAGCTCTCCGAAGCTAAGTGCCGGTCCCGGGCTTCTTTCGGCACAAACCGCTCTCAGCAGCTCCCTGCGCTCGCCACAATGCTCTGTGTGCGAAGAAGCCGCTTCTTCGCCTCCGGGAGAATCGGCGAGCGGCAACTTCCCAAAGGCAAAGATGCAAGCTGCAGCACACAGGCACAGTGTGGGCAGCATTCAGACTTAGATAAAACAGTACTTTACCACTCTCCTGCCTTATCCATGGTTATTCTATTGGAAAAGAAGGAGTTTTGGACAACTACCTTTCATTCTTGCCAAACTCTTTGCAGACCCCCGTGCAAGCTTTAGAACAAGATTTTGGATGTTTTCTTTCCTGGCAGAGTTTCTCCTTGCAAGATATGGTGGAAAAGCTTTTTGCTGAGTGTAGAGCGGCAAGACACGCAGAAGACGCAGATACGCAGCTCTCCGAAGCTAAGTGCCGGTCCCGGGCTTCTTTCGGCACAAACCGCTCTCAGGAGCTCCCTGCGCTCGCCACAATGCTCTGTGTGCGAAGAAGCCGCTTCTTCGCCTGCGGGAGAATCGGCGAGCGGCAGCTTCCCAAAGGCGAAGATGCAAGCTGCAGCACACAGGCACAGTGTGGGCAGCATTCAGACTTAGAGAAAACAGTACTTTACCACTCTCCTGCCTTATCCATGGTTATTCTATTGGAAAAGAACGAGTTTTGGACAACTACCTTTCATTCTTGCCAAACTCTTTGCAGACCCCCGTGCAAGCTTTAGAACAAGATTTTGGATGTTTTCTGCCCTGGCAGAGTTTCTCCTTGCAAGATATGGTGGAAAAGCTTTTTGCTGAGTGTAGAGCGGCAAGACACGCAGAAGACGCAGATACGCAGCTCTCCGAAGCTAAGTGCCGGTCCCGGGCTTCTTTCGGCACAAACCGCTCTCAGGAGCTCCCTGCGCTCGCCACAATGCTCTGTGTGCGAAGAAGCCGCTTCTTCGCCTGCGGGAGAATCGGCGAGCGGCAGCTTCCCAAAGGCGAAGATGCAAGCTGCAGCACACAGGCACAGTGTGGGCAGCATTCAGACTTAGAGAAAACAGTACTTTACCACTCTCCTGCCTTTTCCATGGTTATTCTATTGGAAAAGAACGAGTTTTGGACAACTACCTTTCATTCTTGCCAAACTCTTTGCAGACCCCCGTGCAAGCTTTAGAACAAGATTTTGGATGTTTTCTTTCCTGGCAGAGTTTCTCCTTGCAAGATATGGTGGAAAAGCTTTTGGCTGAGTGTAGAGCGGCAAGACACGCAGAAGACGCAGATACGCAGCTATCCGAAGCTAAGTGCCGGTCCCGGGCTTCTTTCGGCACAAACCGCTCTCAGCAGCTCCCTGCGCTCGCCACAATGCTCTGTGTGCGAAGAAGCCGCTTCTTCGCCTGCGGGAGAATCGGCGAGCGGCAGCTTCGCAAAGGCGAAGATGCAAGCTGCAGCACACAGGCACAGTGTGGGCAGCCTTCAGACTTAGAGAAAACAGTACTTTACCACTCTCCTGCCTTTTCCATGGTTATTCTATTGGAAAAGAACGAGTTTTGGACAACTACCTTTCATTCTTGCCAAACTCTTTGCAGACCCCCGTGCAAGCTTTAGAACAAGATTTTGGATGTTTTCTTTCCTGGCAGAGTTTCTCCTTGCAAGATATGGTGGAAAAGCTTTTGGCTGAGTGTAGAGCGGCAAGACACGCAGAAGACGCAGATACGCAGCTCTCCGAAGCTAAGTGCCGGTCCCGGGCTTCTTTCGGCACAAACCGCTCTCAGGAGCTCCCTGCGCTCGCCACAATGCTCTGTGTGCGAAGAAGCCGCTTCTTCGCCTCCGGGAGAATCGGCGAGCGGCAGCTTCCCAAAGGCGAAGATGCAAGCTGCGGCACACAGGCACAGTGTGGGCAGCCTTCAGACTTAGAGAAAACAGTACTTTACCACTCTCCTGCCTTTTCCATGGTTATTCTATTGGAAAAGAACGAGTTTTGGACAACTACCTTTCATTCTTGCCAAACTCTTTGCAGACCCCCGTGCAAGCTTTAGAACAAGATTTTGGATGTTTTCTTTCCTGGCAGAGTTTCTCCTTGCAAGATATGGTGGAAAAGCTTTTTGCTGAGTGTAGAGCGGCAAGACACGCAGAAGACGCAGATACGCAGCTCTCCGAAGCTAAGTGCCGGTCCCGGGCTTCTTTCGGCACAAACCGCTCTCAGGAGCTCCCTGCGCTCGCCACAATGCTCTGTGTGCGAAGAAGCCGCTTCTTCGCCTCCGGGAGAATCGGCGAGCGGCAGCTTCCCAAAGGCGAAGATGCAAGCTGCAGCACACAGGCACAGTGTGGGCAGCCTTCAGACTTAGAGAAAACAGTACTTTACCACTCTCCTGCCTTTTCCATGGTTATTCTATTGGAAAAGAACGAGTTTTGGACAACTACCTTTCATTCTTGCCAAACTCTTTGCAGACCCCCGTGCAAGCTTTAGAACAAGATTTTGGATGTTTTCTTTCCTGGCAGAGTTTCTCCTTGCAAGATATGGGGGAAAAGCTTTTGGCTGAGTGTAGAGCGGCAAGACACGCAGAAGACGCAGATACGCAGCTCTCCGAAGCTAAGTGCCGGTCCCGGGCTTCTTTCGGCACAAACCGCTCTCAGGAGCTCCCTGCGCTCGCCACAATGCTCTGTGTGCGAAGAAGCCGCTTCTTCGCCTCCGGGAGAATCGGCGAGGGGCAGCTTCCCAAAGGCGAAGATGCAAGCTGCAGCACACAGGCACAGTGTGGGCAGCCTTCAGACTTAGAGAAAACAGTACTTTACCACTCTCCTGCCTTTTCCATGGTTATTCTATTGGAAAAGAACGAGTTTTGGACAACTACCTTTCATTCTTGCCAAACTCTTTGCAGACCCCCGTGCAAGCTTTAGAACAAGATTTTGGATGTTTTCTTTCCTGGCAGAGTTTCTCCTTGCAAGATATGGTGGAAAAGCTTTTTGCTGAGTGTAGAGCGGCAAGACACACAGAAGACGCAGATACGCAGCTATCCGAAGCTAAGTGCCGGTCCCGGGCTTCTTTCGGCACAAACCGCTCTCAGGAGCTCCCTGCGCTCGCCACAATGCTCTGTGTGCGAAGAAGCCGCTTCTTCGCCTCCGGGAGAATCGGCGAGCGGCAGCTTCCCAAAGGCGAAGATGCAAGCTGCGGCACACAGGCACAGTGTGGGCAGCCTTCAGACTTAGAGAAAACAGTACTTTACCACTCTCCTGCCTTTTCCATGGTTATTCTATTGGAAAAGAACGAGTTTTGGACAACTACCTTTCATTCTTGCCAAACTCTTTGCAGACCCCCGTGCAAGCTTTAGAACAAGATTTTGGATGTTTTCTTTCCTGGCAGAGTTTCTCCTTGCAAAATATGGTGGAAAAGCTTTTTGCTGAGTGTAGAGCGGCAAGACACGCAGAAGACGCAGATACGCAGCTCTCCGAAGCTAAGTGCCGGTCCCGGGCTTCTTTCGGCACAAACCGCTCTCAGGAGCTCCCTGCGCTCGCCACAATGCTCTGTGTGCGAAGAAGCCGCTTCTTCGCCTGCGGGAGAATCGGCGAGCGGCAGCTTCCCAAAGGCGAAGATGCAAGCTGCAGCACACAGGCACAGTGTGGGCAGCATTCAGACTTAGAGAAAACAGTACTTTACCACTCTCCTGCCTTTTCCATGGTTATTCTATTGGAAAAGAACGAGTTTTGGACAACTACCTTTCATTCTTGCCAAACTCTTTGCAGACCCCCGTGCAAGCTTTAGAACAAGATTTTGGATGTTTTCTTTCCTGGCAGAGTTTCTCCTTGCAAGATATGGTGGAAAAGCTTTTTGCTGAGTGTAGAGCGGCAAGACACGCAGAAGACGCGGATACGCAGCTCTCCGAAGCTAAGTGCCGGTCCCGGGCTTCTTTCGGCACAAACCGCTCTCAGGAGCTCCCTGCGCTCGCCACAATGCTCTGTGTGCGAAGAAGCCGCTTCTTCGCCTCCGGGAGAATCGGCGAGCGGCAGCTTCCCAAAGGCAAAGATGCAAGCTGCCGCACACAGGCACAGTGTGGGCAGCCTTCAGACTTAGAGAAAACAGTACTTTACCACTCTCCTGCCTTTTCCATGGTTATTCTATTGGAAAAGAACGAGTTTTGGACAACTACCTTTCATTCTTGCCAAACTCTTTGCAGACCCCCGTGCAAGCTTTAGAACAAGATTTTGGATGTTTTCTTTCCTGGCAGAGTTTCTCCTTGCAAGATATGGTGGAAAAGCTTTTGGCTGAGTGTAGAGCGGCAAGACACGCAGAAGACGCAGATACGCAGCTCTCCGAAGCTAAGTGCCGGTCCCGGGCTTCTTTCGGCACAAACCGCTCTCAGGAGCTCCCTGCGCTCGCCACAATGCTCTGTGTGCGAAGAAGCCGCTTCTTCGCCTCCGGGAGAATCGGCGAGCGGCAGCTTCCCAAAGGCGAAGATGCAAGCTGCAGCACACAGGCACAGTGTGGGCAGCCTTCAGACTTAGAGAAAACAGTACTTTACCACTCTCCTGCCTTTTCCATGGTTATTCTATTGGAAAAGAACGAGTTTTGGACAACTACCTTTCATTCTTGCCAAACTCTTTGCAGACTCCTGTGCAAGCTTTAGAACAAGATTTTGGATGTTTTCTTTCCTGGCAGAGTTTCTCCTTGCAAGATATGGTGGAAAAGCTTTTTGCTGAGTGTAGAGCGGCAAGACACGCAGAAGACGCAGATACGCAGCTCTCCGAAGCTAAGTGCCGTTCCCGGGCTTCTTTCGGCACAAACCGCTCTCAGGAGCTCCCTGCGCTCGCCACAATGCTCTGTGTGCGAAGAAGCCGCTTCTTCGCCTGCGGGAGAATCGGCGAGCGGCAGCTTCGCAAAGGCGAAGATGCAAGCTGCAGCACACAGGCACAGTGTGGGCAGCCTTCAGACTTAGAGAAAACAGTACTTTACCACTCTCCTGCCTTTTCCATGGTTATTCTATTGGAAAAGAACGAGTTTTGGACAACTACCTTTCATTCTTGCCAAACTCTTTGCAGACCTCCGTGCAAGCTTTAGAACAAGATTTTGGATGTTTTCTTTCCTGGCAGAGTTTCTCCTTGCAAGATATGGTGGAAAAGCTTTTTGCTGAGTGTAGAGCGGCAAGACACGCAGAAGACGCAGATACGCAGCTCTCCGAAGCTAAGTGCCGGTCCCGGGCTTCTTTCGGCACAAACCGCTCTCAGGAGCTCCCTGCGCTCGCCACAATGCTCTGTGTGCGAAGAAGCCGCTTCTTCGCCTCCGGGAGAATCGGCGAGCGGCAGCTTCCCAAAGGCGAAGATGCAAGCTGCAGCACACAGGCACAGTGTGGGCAGCCTTCAGACTTAGAGAAAACAGTACTTTACCACTCTCCTGCCTTTTCCATGGTTATTCTATTGGAAAAGAACGAGTTTTGGACAACTACCTTTCATTCTTGCCAAACTCTTTGCAGACCCCCGTGCAAGCTTTAGAACAAGATTTTGGATGTTTTCTTTCCTGGCAGAGTTTCTCCTTGCAAGATATGGTGGAAAAGCTTTTTGCTGAGTGTAGAGCGGCAAGACACGCAGAAGACGCGGATACGCAGCTCTCCGAAGCTAAGTGCCGGTCCCGGGCTTCTTTCGGCACAAACCGCTCTCAGGAGCTCCCTGCGCTCGCCACAATGCTCTGTGTGCGAAGAAGCCGCTTCTTCGCCTCCGGGAGAATCGGCGAGCGGCAGCTTCCCAAAGGCGAAGATGCAAGCTGCAGCACACAGGCACAGTGTGGGCAGCATTCAGACTTAGAGAAAACAGTACTTTACCACTCTCCTGCCTTTTCCATGGTTATTCTATTGGAAAAGAACGAGTTTTGGACAACTACCTTTCATTCTTGCCAAACTCTTTGCAGACCCCCGTGCAAGCTTTAGAACAAGATTTTGGATGTTTTCTTTCCTGGCAGAGTTTCTCCTTGCAAGATATGGTGGAAAAGCTTTTTGCTGAGTATAGAGCGGCAAGACACGCAGAAGACGCAGATACGCAGCTCTCCGAAGCTAAGTGCCGGTCCCGGGCTTCTTTCGGCACAAACCGCTCTCAGGAGCTCCCTGCGCTCGCCACAATGCTCTGTGTGCGAAGAAGCCGCTTCTTCGCCTCCGGGAGAATCGGCGAGCGGCAGCTTCCCAAAGGCGAAGATGCAAGCTGCAGCACACAGGCACAGTGTGGGCAGCCTTCAGACTTAGAGAAAACAGTACTTTACCACTCTCCTGCCTTTTCCATGGTTATTCTATTGGAAAAGAACGAGTTTTGGACAACTACCTTTCATTCTTGCCAAACTCTTTGCAGACCCCCGTGCAAGCTTTAGAACAAGATTTTGGATGTTTTCTTTCCTGGCAGAGTTTCTCCTTGCAAGATATGGTGGAAAAGCTTTTGGCTGAGTGTAGAGCGGCAAGACACGCAGAAGACGCAGATACGCAGCTCTCCGAAGCTAAGTGCCGGTCCCGGGCTTCTTTCGGCACAAACCGCTCTCAGGAGCTCCCTGCGCTCGCCACAATGCTCTGTGTGCGAAGAAGCCGCTTCTTCGCCTGCGGGAGAATCGGCGAGCGGCAGCTTCCCAAAGGCGAAGATGCAAGCTGCAGCACACAGGCACAGTGTGGGCAGCCTTCAGACTTAGAGAAAACAGTACTTTACCACTCTCCTGCCTTTTCCATGGTTATTCTATTGGAAAAGAACGAGTTTTGGACAACTACCTTTCATTCTTGCCAAACTCTTTGCAGACCCCCGTGCAAGCTTTAGAACAAGATTTTGGATGTTTTCTTTGCTGGCAGAGTTTCTCCTTGCAAGATATGGTGGAAAAGCTTTTTGCTGAGTGTAGAGCGGCAAGACACGCAGAAGACGCAGATACGCAGCTCTCCGAAGCTAAGTGCCGGTCCCGGGCTTCTTTCGGCACAAACCGCTCTCAGGAGCTCCCTGCGCTCGCCACAATGCTCTGTGTGCGAAGAAGCCGCTTCTTCGCCTCCGGGAGAATCGGCGAGCGGCAGCTTCCCAAAGGCGAAGATGCAAGCTGCAGCACACAGGCACAGTGTGGGCAGCCTTCAGACTTAGAGAAAACAGTACTTTACCACTCTCCTGCCTTTTCCATGGTTATTCTATTGGAAAAGAACGAGTTTTGGACAACTACCTTTCATTCTTGCCAAACTCTTTGCAGACCCCCGTGCAAGCTTTAGAACAAGATTTTGGATGTTTTCTTTCCTGGCAGAGTTTCTCCTTGCAAGATATGGTGGAAAAGCTTTTTGCTGAGTGTAGAGCGGCAAGACACGCAGAAGACGCAGATACGCAGCTCTCCGAAGCTAAGTGCCGGTCCCGGGCTTCTTTCGGCACAAACCGCTCTCAGGAGCTCCCTGCGCTCGCCACAATGCTCTGTGTGCGAAGAAGCCGCTTCTTCGCCTCCGGGAGAATCGGCGAGCGGCAGCTTGCCAAAGGCGAAGATGCAAGCTGCGGCACACAGGCACAGTGTGGGCAGCCTTCAGACTTAGAGAAAACAGTACTTTACCACTCTCCTGCCTTTTCCATGGTTATTCTATTGGAAAAGAACGAGTTTTGGACAACTACCTTTCATTCTTGCCAAACTCTTTGCAGACCCCCGTGCAAGCTTTAGAACAAGATTTTGGATGTTTTCTTTCCTGGCAGAGTTTCTCCTTGCAAGATATGGTGGAAAAGCTTTTGGCTGAGTGTAGAGCGGCAAGACACGCAGAAGACGCAGATACGCAGCTCTCCGAAGCTAAGTGCCGGTCCCGGGCTTCTTTCGGCACAAACCGCTCTCAGGAGCTCCCTGCGCTCGCCACAATGCTCTGTGTGCGAAGAAGCCGCTTCTTCGCCTCCGGGAGAATCGGCGAGCGGCAGCTTCCCAAAGGCGAAGATGCAAGCTGCGGCACACAGGCACAGTGTGGGCAGCCTTCAGACTTAGAGAAAACAGTACTTTACCACTCTCCTGCCTTTTCCATGGTTATTCTATTGGAAAAGAACGAGTTTTGGACAACTACCTTTCATTCTTGCCAAACTCTTTGCAGACCCCCGTGCAAGCTTTAGAACAAGATTTTGGATGTTTTCTTTCCTGGCAGAGTTTCTCCTTGCAAGATATGGTGGAAAAGCTTTTTGCTGAGTGTAGAGCGGCAAGACACGCAGAAGACGCGGATACGCAGCTCTCCGAAGCTAAGTGCCGGTCCCGGGCTTCTTTCGGCACAAACCGCTCTCAGGAGCTCCCTGCGCTCGCCACAATGCTCTGTGTGCGAAGAAGCCGCTTCTTCGCCTGCGGGAGAATCGGCGAGCGGCAGCTTCCCAAAGGCGAAGATGCAAGCTGCAGCACACAGGCACAGTGTGGGCAGCCTTCAGACTTAGAGAAAACAGTACTTTACCACTCTCCTGCCTTTTCCATGGTTATTCTATTGGAAAAGAACGAGTTTTGGACAACTACCTTTCATTCTTGCCAAACTCTTTGCAGACCCCCGTGCAAGCTTTAGAACAAGATTTTGGATGTTTTCTTTCCTGGCAGAGTTTCTCCTTGCAAGATATGGTGGAAAAGCTTTTGGCTGAGTGTAGAGCGGCAAGACACGCAGAAGACGCGGATACGCAGCTCTCCGAAGCTAAGTGCCGGTCCCGGGCTTCTTTCGGCACAAACCGCTCTCAGGAGCTCCCTGCGCTCGCCACAATGCTCTGTGTGCGAAGAAGCCGCTTCTTCGCCTGCGGGAGAATCGGCGAGCGGCAGCTTGCCAAAGGCGAAGATGCAAGCTGCAGCACACAGGCACAGTGTGGGCAGCCTTCAGACTTAGAGAAAACAGTACTTTACCACTCTCCTGCCTTTTCCATGGTTATTCTATTGGAAAAGAACGAGTTTTGGACAACTACCTTTCATTCTTGCCAAACTCTTTGCAGACTCCTGTGCAAGCTTTAGAACAAGATTTTGGATGTTTTCTTTCCTGGCAGAGTTTCTCCTTGCAAGATATGGTGGAAAAGCTTTTGGCTGAGTGTAGAGCGGCAAGACACGCAGAAGACGCAGATACGCAGCTCTCCGAAGCTAAGTGCCGTTCCCGGGCTTCTTTCGGCACAAACCGCTCTCAGGAGCTCCCTGCGCTCGCCACAATGCTCTGTGTGCGAAGAAGCCGCTTCTTCGCCTCCGGGAGAATCGGCGAGCGGCAGCTTCCCAAAGGCGAAGATGCAAGCTGCAGCACACAGGCACAGTGTGGGCAGCCTTCAGACTTAGAGAAAACAGTACTTTACCACTCTCCTGCCTTTTCCATGGTTATTCTATTGGAAAAGAACGAGTTTTGGACAACTACCTTTCATTCTTGCCAAACTCTTTGCAGACCTCCGTGCAAGCTTTAGAACAAGATTTTGGATGTTTTCTTTCCTGGCAGAGTTTCTCCTTGCAAGATATGGTGGAAAAGCTTTTTGCTGAGTGTAGAGCGGCAAGACACGCAGAAGACGCAGATACGCAGCTCTCCGAAGCTAAGTGCCGGTCCCGGGCTTCTTTCGGCACAAACCGCTCTCAGGAGCTCCCTGCGCTCGCCACAATGCTCTGTGTGCGAAGAAGCCGCTTCTTCGCCTCCGGGAGAATCGGCGAGCGGCAGCTTCCCAAAGGCGAAGATGCAAGCTGCAGCACACAGGCACAGTGTGGGCAGCCTTCAGACTTAGAGAAAACAGTACTTTACCACTCTCCTGCCTTTTCCATGGTTATTCTATTGGAAAAGAACGAGTTTTGGACAACTACCTTTCATTCTTGCCAAACTCTTTGCAGACCCCCGTGCAAGCTTTAGAACAAGATTTTGGATGTTTTCTTTCCTGGCAGAGTTTCTCCTTGCAAGATATGGTGGAAAAGCTTTTTGCTGAGTATAGAGCGGCAAGACACGCAGAAGACGCAGATACGCAGCTCTCCGAAGCTAAGTGCCGGTCCCGGGCTTCTTTCGGCACAAACCGCTCTCAGGAGCTCCCTGCGCTCGCCACAATGCTCTGTGTGCGAAGAAGCCGCTTCTTCGCCTCCGGGAGAATCGGCGAGCGGCAGCTTCCCAAAGGCGAAGATGCAAGCTGCAGCACACAGGCACAGTGTGGGCAGCCTTCAGACTTAGAGAAAACAGTACTTTACCACTCTCCTGCCTTTTCCATGGTTATTCTATTGGAAAAGAACGAGTTTTGGACAACTACCTTTCATTCTTGCCAAACTCTTTGCAGACCCCCGTGCAAGCTTTAGAACAAGATTTTGGATGTTTTCTTTCCTGGCAGAGTTTCTCCTTGCAAGATATGGTGGAAAAGCTTTTTGCTGAGTGTAGAGCGGCAAGACACGCAGAAGACGCAGATACGCAGCTCTCCGAAGCTAAGTGCCGGTCCCGGGCTTCTTTCGGCACAAACCGCTCTCAGGAGCTCCCTGCGCTCGCCACAATGCTCTGTGTGCGAAGAAGCCGCTTCTTCGCCTCCGGGAGAATCGGCGAGCGGCAGCTTCCCAAAGGCGAAGATGCAAGCTGCAGCACACAGGCACAGTGTGGGCAGCCTTCAGACTTAGAGAAAACAGTACTTTACCACTCTCCTGCCTTTTCCATGGTTATTCTATTGGAAAAGAACGAGTTTTGGACAACTACCTTTCATTCTTGCCAAACTCTTTGCAGACCCCCGTGCAAGCTTTAGAACAAGATTTTGGATGTTTTCTTTCCTGGCAGAGTTTCTCCTTGCAAGATATGGTGGAAAAGCTTTTTGCTGAGTGTAGAGCGGCAAGACACGCAGAAGACGCAGATACGCAGCTCTCCGAAGCTAAGTGCCGGTCCCGGGCTTCTTTCGGCACAAACCGCTCTCAGGAGCTCCCTGCGCTCGCCACAATGCTCTGTGTGCGAAGAAGCCGCTTCTTCGCCTGCGGGAGAATCGGCGAGGGGCAGCTTCCCAAAGGCGAAGATGCAAGCTGCAGCACACAGGCACAGTGTGGGCAGCCTTCAGACTTAGAGAAAACAGTACTTTACCACTCTCCTGCCTTTTCCATGGTTATTCTATTGGAAAAGAACGAGTTTTGGACAACTACCTTTCATTCTTGCCAAACTCTTTGCAGACCCCCGTGCAAGCTTTAGAACAAGATTTTGGATGTTTTCTTTCCTGGCAGAGTTTCTCCTTGCAAGATATGGTGGAAAAGCTTTTTGCTGAGTGTAGAGCGGCAAGACACACAGAAGACGCAGATACGCAGCTATCCGAAGCTAAGTGCCGGTCCCGGGCTTCTTTCGGCACAAACCGCTCTCAGGAGCTCCCTGCGCTCGCCACAATGCTCTGTGTGCGAAGAAGCCGCTTCTTCGCCTGCGGGAGAATCGGCGAGCGGCAGCTTCCCAAAGGCGAAGATGCAAGCTGCGGCACACAGGCACAGTGTGGGCAGCCTTCAGACTTAGAGAAAACAGTACTTTACCACTCTCCTGCCTTTTCCATGGTTATTCTATTGGAAAAGAACGAGTTTTGGACAACTACCTTTCATTCTTGCCAAACTCTTTGCAGACCCCCGTGCAAGCTTTAGAACAAGATTTTGGATGTTTTCTTTCCTGGCAGAGTTTCTCCTTGCAAAATATGGTGGAAAAGCTTTTTGCTGAGTGTAGAGCGGCAAGACACGCAGAAGACGCGGATACGCAGCTCTCCGAAGCTAAGTGCCGGTCCCGGGCTTCTTTCGGCACAAACCGCTCTCAGGAGCTCCCTGCGCTCGCCACAATGCTCTGTGTGCGAAGAAGCCGCTTCTTCGCCTGCGGGAGAATCGGCGAGCGGCAGCTTCCCAAAGGCGAAGATGCAAGCTGCAGCACACAGGCACAGTGTGGGCAGCATTCAGACTTAGAGAAAACAGTACTTTACCACTCTCCTGCCTTATCCATGGTTATTCTATTGGAAAAGAACGAGTTTTGGACAACTACCTTTCATTCTTGACGAACTCTTTGCAGACCCCCGTGCAAGCTTTAGAACAAGATTTTGGATGTTTTCTTTCCTGGCAGAGTTTCTCCTTGCAAGATATGGTGGAAAAGCTTTTTGCTGAGTGTAGAGCGGCAAGACACGCAGAAGACGCAGATACGCAGCTCTCCGAAGCTAAGTGCCGGTCCCGGGCTTCTTTCGGCACAAACCGCTCTCAGGAGCTCCCTGCGCTCGCCACAATGCTCTGTGTGCGAAGAAGCCGCTTCTTCGCCTGCGGGAGAATCGGCGAGCGGCAGCTTCCCAAAGGCGAAGATGCAAGCTGCAGCACACAGGCACAGTGTGGGCAGCCTTCAGACTTAGAGAAAACAGTACTTTACCACTCTCCTGCCTTTTCCATGGTTATTCTATTGGAAAAGAACGAGTTTTGGACAACTACCTTTCATTCTTGCCAAACTCTTTGCAGACCCCCGTGCAAGCTTTAGAACAAGATTTTGGATGTTTTCTTTCCTGGCAGAGTTTCTCCTTGCAAGATATGGTGGAAAAGCTTTTGGCTGAGTGTAGAGCGGCAAGACACGCAGAAGACGCGGATACGCAGCTCTCCGAAGCTAAGTGCCGGTCCCGGGCTTCTTTCGGCACAAACCGCTCTCAGGAGCTCCCTGCGCTCGCCACAATGCTCTGTGTGCGAAGAAGCCGCTTCTTCGCCTGCGGGAGAATCGGCGAGCGGCAGCTTGCCAAAGGCGAAGATGCAAGCTGCAGCACACAGGCACAGTGTGGGCAGCCTTCAGACTTAGAGAAAACAGTACTTTACCACTCTCCTGCCTTTTCCATGGTTATTCTATTGGAAAAGAACGAGTTTTGGACAACTACCTTTCATTCTTGCCAAACTCTTTGCAGACTCCTGTGCAAGCTTTAGAACAAGATTTTGGATGTTTTCTTTCCTGGCAGAGTTTCTCCTTGCAAGATATGGTGGAAAAGCTTTTTGCTGAGTGTAGAGCGGCAAGACACGCAGAAGACGCAGATACGCAGCTCTCCGAAGCTAAGTGCCGTTCCCGGGCTTCTTTCGGCACAAACCGCTCTCAGGAGCTCCCTGCGCTCGCCACAATGCTCTGTGTGCGAAGAAGCCGCTTCTTCGCCTCCGGGAGAATCGGCGAGCGGCAGCTTCCCAAAGGCGAAGATGCAAGCTGCAGCACACAGGCACAGTGTGGGCAGCCTTCAGACTTAGAGAAAACAGTACTTTACCACTCTCCTGCCTTTTCCATGGTTATTCTATTGGAAAAGAACGAGTTTTGGACAACTACCTTTCATTCTTGCCAAACTCTTTGCAGACCTCCGTGCAAGCTTTAGAACAAGATTTTGGATGTTTTCTTTCCTGGCAGAGTTTCTCCTTGCAAGATATGGTGGAAAAGCTTTTTGCTGAGTGTAGAGCGGCAAGACACGCAGAAGACGCAGATACGCAGCTCTCCGAAGCTAAGTGCCGGTCCCGGGCTTCTTTCGGCACAAACCGCTCTCAGGAGCTCCCTGCGCTCGCCACAATGCTCTGTGTGCGAAGAAGCCGCTTCTTCGCCTCCGGGAGAATCGGCGAGCGGCAGCTTCCCAAAGGCGAAGATGCAAGCTGCAGCACACAGGCACAGTGTGGGCAGCCTTCAGACTTAGAGAAAACAGTACTTTACCACTCTCCTGCCTTTTCCATGGTTATTCTATTGGAAAAGAACGAGTTTTGGACAACTACCTTTCATTCTTGCCAAACTCTTTGCAGACCCCCGTGCAAGCTTTAGAACAAGATTTTGGATGTTTTCTTTCCTGGCAGAGTTTCTCCTTGCAAGATATGGTGGAAAAGCTTTTTGCTGAGTGTAGAGCGGCAAGACACGCAGAAGACGCGGATACGCAGCTCTCCGAAGCTAAGTGCCGGTCCCGGGCTTCTTTCGGCACAAACCGCTCTCAGGAGCTCCCTGCGCTCGCCACAATGCTCTGTGTGCGAAGAAGCCGCTTCTTCGCCTGCGGGAGAATCGGCGAGCGGCAGCTTCCCAAAGGCGAAGATGCAAGCTGCAGCACACAGGCACAGTGTGGGCAGCATTCAGACTTAGAGAAAACAGTACTTTACCACTCTCCTGCCTTTTCCATGGTTATTCTATTGGAAAAGAACGAGTTTTGGACAACTACCTTTCATTCTTGCCAAACTCTTTGCAGACCCCCGTGCAAGCTTTAGAACAAGATTTTGGATGTTTTCTTTCCTGGCAGAGTTTCTCCTTGCAAGATATGGTGGAAAAGCTTTTTGCTGAGTATAGAGCGGCAAGACACGCAGAAGACGCAGATACGCAGCTCTCCGAAGCTAAGTGCCGGTCCCGGGCTTCTTTCGGCACAAACCGCTCTCAGGAGCTCCCTGCGCTCGCCACAATGCTCTGTGTGCGAAGAAGCCGCTTCTTCGCCTCCGGGAGAATCGGCGAGCGGCAGCTTGCCAAAGGCAAAGATGCAAGCTGCAGCACACAGGCACAGTGTGGGCAGCCTTCAGACTTAGAGAAAACAGTACTTTACCACTCTCCTGCCTTTTCCATGGTTATTCTATTGGAAAAGAACGAGTTTTGGACAACTACCTTTCATTCTTGCCAAACTCTTTGCAGACCCCCGTGCAAGCTTTAGAACAAGATTTTGGATGTTTTCTTTCCTGGCAGAGTTTCTCCTTGCAAGATATGGTGGAAAAGCTTTTTGCTGAGTATAGAGCGGCAAGACACGCAGAAGACGCAGATACGCAGCTCTCCGAAGCTAAGTGCCGGTCCCGGGCTTCTTTCGGCACAAACCGCTCTCAGGAGCTCCCTGCGCTCGCCACAATGCTCTGTGTGCGAAGAAGCCGCTTCTTCGCCTCCGGGAGAATCGGCGAGCGGCAGCTTCCCAAAGGCGAAGATGCAAGCTGCAGCACACAGGCACAGTGTGGGCAGCCTTCAGACTTAGAGAAAACAGTACTTTACCACTCTCCTGCCTTTTCCATGGTTATTCTATTGGAAAAGAACGAGTTTTGGACAACTACCTTTCATTCTTGCCAAACTCTTTGCAGACCCCCGTGCAAGCTTTAGAACAAGATTTTGGATGTTTTCTTTCCTGGCAGAGTTTCTCCTTGCAAGATATGGTGGAAAAGCTTTTGGCTGAGTGTAGAGCGGCAAGACACGCAGAAGACGCAGATACGCAGCTCTCCGAAGCTAAGTGCCGGTCCCGGGCTTCTTTCGGCACAAACCGCTCTCAGGAGCTCCCTGCGCTCGCCACAATGCTCTGTGTGCGAAGAAGCCGCTTCTTCGCCTCCGGGAGAATCGGCGAGCGGCAGCTTCCCAAAGGCGAAGATGCAAGCTGCGGCACACAGGCACAGTGTGGGCAGCCTTCAGACTTAGAGAAAACAGTACTTTACCACTCTCCTGCCTTTTCCATGGTTATTCTATTGGAAAAGAACGAGTTTTGGACAACTACCTTTCATTCTTGCCAAACTCTTTGCAGACCCCCGTGCAAGCTTTAGAACAAGATTTTGGATGTTTTCTTTCCTGGCAGAGTTTCTCCTTGCAAAATATGGTGGAAAAGCTTTTTGCTGAGTGTAGAGCGGCAAGACACGCAGAAGACGCAGATACGCAGCTCTCCGAAGCTAAGTGCCGGTCCCGGGCTTCTTTCGGCACAAACCGCTCTCAGGAGCTCCCTGCGCTCGCCACAATGCTCTGTGTGCGAAGAAGCCGCTTCTTCGCCTGCGGGAGAATCGGCGAGCGGCAGCTTCCCAAAGGCGAAGATGCAAGCTGCAGCACACAGGCACAGTGTGGGCAGCATTCAGACTTAGAGAAAACAGTACTTTACCACTCTCCTGCCTTATCCATGGTTATTCTATTGGAAAAGAACGAGTTTTGGACAACTACCTTTCATTCTTGCCAAACTCTTTGCAGACCCCCGTGCAAGCTTTAGAACAAGATTTTGGATGTTTTCTTTCCTGGCAGAGTTTCTCCTTGCAAGATATGGTGGAAAAGCTTTTTGCTGAGTGTAGAGCGGCAAGACACGCAGAAGACGCGGATACGCAGCTCTCCGAAGCTAAGTGCCGTTCCCGGGCTTCTTTCGGCACAAACCGCTCTCAGGAGCTCCCTGCGCTCGCCACAATGCTCTGTGTGCGAAGAAGCCGCTTCTTCGCCTGCGGGAGAATCGGCGAGCGGCAGCTTCCCAAAGGCGAAGATGCAAGCTGCAGCACACAGGCACAGTGTGGGCAGCCTTCAGACTTAGAGAAAACAGTACTTTACCACTCTCCTGCCTTTTCCATGGTTATTCTATTGGAAAAGAACGAGTTTTGGACAACTACCTTTCATTCTTGCCAAACTCTTTGCAGACCCCCGTGCAAGCTTTAGAACAAGATTTTGGATGTTTTCTTTCCTGGCAGAGTTTCTCCTTGCAAGATATGGTGGAAAAGCTTTTGGCTGAGTGTAGAGCGGCAAGACACGCAGAAGACGCGGATACGCAGCTCTCCGAAGCTAAGTGCCGGTCCCGGGCTTCTTTCGGCACAAACCGCTCTCAGGAGCTCCCTGCGCTCGCCACAATGCTCTGTGTGCGAAGAAGCCGCTTCTTCGCCTGCGGGAGAATCGGCGAGCGGCAGCTTGCCAAAGGCGAAGATGCAAGCTGCAGCACACAGGCACAGTGTGGGCAGCCTTCAGACTTAGAGAAAACAGTACTTTACCACTCTCCTGCCTTTTCCATGGTTATTCTATTGGAAAAGAACGAGTTTTGGACAACTACCTTTCATTCTTGCCAAACTCTTTGCAGACTCCTGTGCAAGCTTTAGAACAAGATTTTGGATGTTTTCTTTCCTGGCAGAGTTTCTCCTTGCAAGATATGGTGGAAAAGCTTTTTGCTGAGTGTAGAGCGGCAAGACACGCAGAAGACGCAGATACGCAGCTCTCCGAAGCTAAGTGCCGTTCCCGGGCTTCTTTCGGCACAAACCGCTCTCAGGAGCTCCCTGCGCTCGCCACAATGCTCTGTGTGCGAAGAAGCCGCTTCTTCGCCTCCGGGAGAATCGGCGAGCGGCAGCTTCCCAAAGGCGAAGATGCAAGCTGCAGCACACAGGCACAGTGTGGGCAGCCTTCAGACTTAGAGAAAACAGTACTTTACCACTCTCCTGCCTTTTCCATGGTTATTCTATTGGAAAAGAACGAGTTTTGGACAACTACCTTTCATTCTTGCCAAACTCTTTGCAGACCTCCGTGCAAGCTTTAGAACAAGATTTTGGATGTTTTCTTTCCTGGCAGAGTTTCTCCTTGCAAGATATGGTGGAAAAGCTTTTTGCTGAGTGTAGAGCGGCAAGACACGCAGAAGACGCAGATACGCAGCTCTCCGAAGCTAAGTGCCGGTCCCGGGCTTCTTTCGGCACAAACCGCTCTCAGGAGCTCCCTGCGCTCGCCACAATGCTCTGTGTGCGAAGAAGCCGCTTCTTCGCCTCCGGGAGAATCGGCGAGCGGCAGCTTCCCAAAGGCGAAGATGCAAGCTGCAGCACACAGGCACAGTGTGGGCAGCCTTCAGACTTAGAGAAAACAGTACTTTACCACTCTCCTGCCTTTTCCATGGTTATTCTATTGGAAAAGAACGAGTTTTGGACAACTACCTTTCATTCTTGCCAAACTCTTTGCAGACCCCCGTGCAAGCTTTAGAACAAGATTTTGGATGTTTTCTTTCCTGGCAGAGTTTCTCCTTGCAAGATATGGTGGAAAAGCTTTTTGCTGAGTGTAGAGCGGCAAGACACGCAGAAGACGCGGATACGCAGCTCTCCGAAGCTAAGTGCCGGTCCCGGGCTTCTTTCGGCACAAACCGCTCTCAGGAGCTCCCTGCGCTCGCCACAATGCTCTGTGTGCGAAGAAGCCGCTTCTTCGCCTGCGGGAGAATCGGCGAGCGGCAGCTTCCCAAAGGCGAAGATGCAAGCTGCAGCACACAGGCACAGTGTGGGCAGCATTCAGACTTAGAGAAAACAGTACTTTACCACTCTCCTGCCTTTTCCATGGTTATTCTATTGGAAAAGAACGAGTTTTGGACAACTACCTTTCATTCTTGCCAAACTCTTTGCAGACCCCCGTGCAAGCTTTAGAACAAGATTTTGGATGTTTTCTTTCCTGGCAGAGTTTCTCCTTGCAAGATATGGTGGAAAAGCTTTTTGCTGAGTATAGAGCGGCAAGACATGCAGAAGACGCAGATACGCAGCTCTCCGAAGCTAAGTGCCGGTCCCGGGCTTCTTTCGGCACAAACCGCTCTCAGGAGCTCCCTGCGCTCGCCACAATGCTCTGTGTGCGAAGAAGCCGCTTCTTCGCCTCCGGGAGAATCGGCGAGCGGCAGCTTCCCAAAGGCAAAGATGCAAGCTGCAGCACACAGGCACAGTGTGGGCAGCCTTCAGACTTAGAGAAAACAGTACTTTACCACTCTCCTGCCTTTTCCATGGTTATTCTATTGGAAAAGAACGAGTTTTGGACAACTACCTTTCATTCTTGCCAAACTCTTTGCAGACCCCCGTGCAAGCTTTAGAACAAGATTTTGGATGTTTTCTTTCCTGGCAGAGTTTCTCCTTGCAAGATATGGTGGAAAAGCTTTTTGCTGAGTATAGAGCGGCAAGACACGCAGAAGACGCAGATACGCAGCTCTCCGAAGCTAAGTGCCGGTCCCGGGCTTCTTTCGGCACAAACCGCTCTCAGGAGCTCCCTGCGCTCGCCACAATGCTCTGTGTGCGAAGAAGCCGCTTCTTCGCCTCCGGGAGAATCGGCGAGCGGCAGCTTCCCAAAGGCGAAGATGCAAGCTGCAGCACACAGGCACAGTGTGGGCAGCCTTCAGACTTAGAGAAAACAGTACTTTACCACTCTCCTGCCTTTTCCATGGTTATTCTATTGGAAAAGAACGAGTTTTGGACAACTACCTTTCATTCTTGCCAAACTCTTTGCAGACCCCCGTGCAAGCTTTAGAACAAGATTTTGGATGTTTTCTTTCCTGGCAGAGTTTCTCCTTGCAAGATATGGTGGAAAAGCTTTTGGCTGAGTGTAGAGCGGCAAGACACGCAGAAGACGCAGATACGCAGCTCTCCGAAGCTAAGTGCCGGTCCCGGGCTTCTTTCGGCACAAACCGCTCTCAGGAGCTCCCTGCGCTCGCCACAATGCTCTGTGTGCGAAGAAGCCGCTTCTTCGCCTCCGGGAGAATCGGCGAGCGGCAGCTTCCCAAAGGCGAAGATGCAAGCTGCGGCACACAGGCACAGTGTGGGCAGCCTTCAGACTTAGAGAAAACAGTACTTTACCACTCTCCTGCCTTTTCCATGGTTATTCTATTGGAAAAGAACGAGTTTTGGACAACTACCTTTCATTCTTGCCAAACTCTTTGCAGACCCCCGTGCAAGCTTTAGAACAAGATTTTGGATGTTTTCTTTCCTGGCAGAGTTTCTCCTTGCAAGATATGGTGGAAAAGCTTTTTGCTGAGTGTAGAGCGGCAAGACACGCAGAAGACGCAGATACGCAGCTCTCCGAAGCTAAGTGCCGGTCCCGGGCTTCTTTCGGCACAAACCGCTCTCAGCAGCTCCCTGCGCTCGCCACAATGCTCTGTGTGCGAAGAAGCCGCTTCTTCGCCTCCGGGAGAATCGGCGAGCGGCAGCTTCCCAAAGGCGAAGATGCAAGCTGCAGCACACAGGCACAGTGTGGGCAGCCTTCAGACTTAGATAAAACAGTACTTTACCACTCTCCTGCCTTATCCATGGTTATTCTATTGGAAAAGAAGGAGTTTTGGACAACTACCTTTCATTCTTGCCAAACTCTTTGCAGACCCCCGTGCAAGCTTTAGAACAAGATTTTGGATGTTTTCTTTCCTGGCAGAGTTTCTCCTTGCAAGATATGGTGGAAAAGCTTTTTGCTGAGTGTAGAGCGGCAAGACACGCAGAAGACGCAGATACGCAGCTCTCCGAAGCTAAGTGCCGGTCCCGGGCTTCTTTCGGCACAAACCGCTCTCAGGAGCTCCCTGCGCTCGCCACAATGCTCTGTGTGCGAAGAAGCCGCTTCTTCGCCTGCGGGAGAATCGGCGAGCGGCAGCTTCCCAAAGGCGAAGATGCAAGCTGCAGCACACAGGCACAGTGTGGGCAGCATTCAGACTTAGAGAAAACAGTACTTTACCACTCTCCTGCCTTATCCATGGTTATTCTATTGGAAAAGAACGAGTTTTGGACAACTACCTTTCATTCTTGCCAAACTCTTTGCAGACCCCCGTGCAAGCTTTAGAACAAGATTTTGGATGTTTTCTGCCCTGGCAGAGTTTCTCCTTGCAAGATATGGTGGAAAAGCTTTTTGCTGAGTGTAGAGCGGCAAGACACGCAGAAGACGCAGATACGCAGCTCTCCGAAGCTAAGTGCCGGTCCCGGGCTTCTTTCGGCACAAACCGCTCTCAGGAGCTCCCTGCGCTCGCCACAATGCTCTGTGTGCGAAGAAGCCGCTTCTTCGCCTGCGGGAGAATCGGCGAGCGGCAGCTTCCCAAAGGCGAAGATGCAAGCTGCAGCACACAGGCACAGTGTGGGCAGCATTCAGACTTAGAGAAAACAGTACTTTACCACTCTCCTGCCTTATCCATGGTTATTCTATTGGAAAAGAACGAGTTTTGGACAACTACCTTTCATTCTTGCCAAACTCTTTGCAGACCTCCGTGCAAGCTTTAGAACAAGATTTTGGATGTTTTCTTTCCTGGCAGAGTTTCTCCTTGCAAGATATGGTGGAAAAGCTTTTTGCTGAGTGTAGAGCGGCAAGACACGCAGAAGACGCAGATACGCAGCTCTCCGAAGCTAAGTGCCGGTCCCGGGCTTCTTTCGGCACAAACCGCTCTCAGGAGCTCCCTGCGCTCGCCACAATGCTCTGTGTGCGAAGAAGCCGCTTCTTCGCCTCCGGGAGAATCGGCGAGCGGCAGCTTCCCAAAGGCGAAGATGCAAGCTGCAGCACACAGGCACAGTGTGGGCAGCCTTCAGACTTAGAGAAAACAGTACTTTACCACTCTCCTGCCTTTTCCATGGTTATTCTATTGGAAAAGAACGAGTTTTGGACAACTACCTTTCATTCTTGCCAAACTCTTTGCAGACCCCCGTGCAAGCTTTAGAACAAGATTTTGGATGTTTTCTTTCCTGGCAGAGTTTCTCCTTGCAAGATATGGTGGAAAAGCTTTTTGCTGAGTGTAGAGCGGCAAGACACGCAGAAGACGCGGATACGCAGCTCTCCGAAGCTAAGTGCCGGTCCCGGGCTTCTTTCGGCACAAACCGCTCTCAGGAGCTCCCTGCGCTCGCCACAATGCTCTGTGTGCGAAGAAGCCGCTTCTTCGCCTGCGGGAGAATCGGCGAGCGGCAGCTTCCCAAAGGCGAAGATGCAAGCTGCAGCACACAGGCACAGTGTGGGCAGCATTCAGACTTAGAGAAAACAGTACTTTACCACTCTCCTGCCTTTTCCATGGTTATTCTATTGGAAAAGAACGAGTTTTGGACAACT
The DNA here is from genome assembly GCF_037042795.1 of Molothrus aeneus. Classification (NCBI taxonomy): domain Eukaryota; kingdom Metazoa; phylum Chordata; class Aves; order Passeriformes; family Icteridae; genus Molothrus; species Molothrus aeneus. The sequence goes on from NW_027098823.1 coordinate 199,539, forward strand.
ACCTTTCATTCTTGCCAAACTCTTTGCAGACCCCCGTGCAAGCTTTAGAACAAGATTTTGGATGTTTTCTTTCCTGGCAGAGTTTCTCCTTGCAAGATATGGTGGAAAAGCTTTTTGCTGAGTATAGAGCGGCAAGACACGCAGAAGACGCAGATACGCAGCTCTCCGAAGCTAAGTGCCGGTCCCGGGCTTCTTTCGGCACAAACCGCTCTCAGGAGCTCCCTGCGCTCGCCACAATGCTCTGTGTGCGAAGAAGCCGCTTCTTCGCCTGCGGGAGAATCGGCGAGCGGCAGCTTCCCAAAGGCAAAGATGCAAGCTGCAGCACACAGGCACAGTGTGGGCAGCCTTCAGACTTAGAGAAAACAGTACTTTACCACTCTCCTGCCTTTTCCATGGTTATTCTATTGGAAAAGAACGAGTTTTGGACAACTACCTTTCATTCTTGCCAAACTCTTTGCAGACCCCCGTGCAAGCTTTAGAACAAGATTTTGGATGTTTTCTTTCCTGGCAGAGTTTCTCCTTGCAAGATATGGTGGAAAAGCTTTTTGCTGAGTATAGAGCGGCAAGACACGCAGAAGACGCAGATACGCAGCTCTCCGAAGCTAAGTGCCGGTCCCGGGCTTCTTTCGGCACAAACCGCTCTCAGGAGCTCCCTGCGCTCGCCACAATGCTCTGTGTGCGAAGAAGCCGCTTCTTCGCCTCCGGGAGAATCGGCGAGCGGCAGCTTCCCAAAGGCGAAGATGCAAGCTGCAGCACACAGGCACAGTGTGGGCAGCCTTCAGACTTAGAGAAAACAGTACTTTACCACTCTCCTGCCTTTTCCATGGTTATTCTATTGGAAAAGAACGAGTTTTGGACAACTACCTTTCATTCTTGCCAAACTCTTTGCAGACCCCCGTGCAAGCTTTAGAACAAGATTTTGGATGTTTTCTTTCCTGGCAGAGTTTCTCCTTGCAAGATATGGTGGAAAAGCTTTTGGCTGAGTGTAGAGCGGCAAGACACGCAGAAGACGCAGATACGCAGCTCTCCGAAGCTAAGTGCCGGTCCCGGGCTTCTTTCGGCACAAACCGCTCTCAGGAGCTCCCTGCGCTCGCCACAATGCTCTGTGTGCGAAGAAGCCGCTTCTTCGCCTCCGGGAGAATCGGCGAGCGGCAGCTTCCCAAAGGCGAAGATGCAAGCTGCGGCACACAGGCACAGTGTGGGCAGCCTTCAGACTTAGAGAAAACAGTACTTTACCACTCTCCTGCCTTTTCCATGGTTATTCTATTGGAAAAGAACGAGTTTTGGACAACTACCTTTCATTCTTGCCAAACTCTTTGCAGACCCCCGTGCAAGCTTTAGAACAAGATTTTGGATGTTTTCTTTCCTGGCAGAGTTTCTCCTTGCAAGATATGGTGGAAAAGCTTTTTGCTGAGTGTAGAGCGGCAAGACACGCAGAAGACGCAGATACGCAGCTCTCCGAAGCTAAGTGCCGGTCCCGGGCTTCTTTCGGCACAAACCGCTCTCAGCAGCTCCCTGCGCTCGCCACAATGCTCTGTGTGCGAAGAAGCCGCTTCTTCGCCTCCGGGAGAATCGGCGAGCGGCAACTTCCCAAAGGCAAAGATGCAAGCTGCAGCACACAGGCACAGTGTGGGCAGCCTTCAGACTTAGAGAAAACAGTACTTTACCACTCTCCTGCCTTATCCATGGTTATTCTATTGGAAAAGAACGAGTTTTGGACAACTACCTTTCATTCTTGCCAAACTCTTTGCAGACCCCCGTGCAAGCTTTAGAACAAGATTTTGGATGTTTTCTTTCCTGGCAGAGTTTCTCCTTGCAAGATATGGTGGAAAAGCTTTTTGCTGAGTGTAGAGCGGCAAGACACGCAGAAGACGCAGATACGCAGGTCTCCGAAGCTAAGTGCCGGTCCCGGGCTTCTTTCGGCACAAACCGCTCTCAGGAGCTCCCTGCGCTCGCCACAATGCTCTGTGTGCGAAGAAGCCGCTTCTTCGCCTGCGGGAGAATCGGCGAGCGGCAGCTTCCCAAAGGCGAAGATGCAAGCTGCAGCACACAGGCACAGTGTGGGCAGCATTCAGACTTAGAGAAAACAGTACTTTACCACTCTCCTGCCTTATCCATGGTTATTCTATTGGAAAAGAACGAGTTTTGGACAACTACCTTTCATTCTTGCCAAACTCTTTGCAGACCCCCGTGCAAGCTTTAGAACAAGATTTTGGATGTTTTCTGCCCTGGCAGAGTTTCTCCTTGCAAGATATGGTGGAAAAGCTTTTTGCTGAGTGTAGAGCGGCAAGACACGCAGAAGACGCAGATACGCAGCTCTCCGAAGCTAAGTGCCGGTCCCGGGCTTCTTTCGGCACAAACCGCTCTCAGGAGCTCCCTGCGCTCGCCACAATGCTCTGTGTGCGAAGAAGCCGCTTCTTCGCCTGCGGGAGAATCGGCGAGCGGCAGCTTCGCAAAGGCGAAGATGCAAGCTGCAGCACACAGGCACAGTGTGGGCAGCCTTCAGACTTAGAGAAAACAGTACTTTACCACTCTCCTGCCTTTTCCATGGTTATTCTATTGGAAAAGAACGAGTTTTGGACAACTACCTTTCATTCTTGCCAAACTCTTTGCAGACCCCCGTGCAAGCTTTAGAACAAGATTTTGGATGTTTTCTTTCCTGGCAGAGTTTCTCCTTGCAAGATATGGTGGAAAAGCTTTTGGCTGAGTGTAGAGCGGCAAGACACGCAGAAGACGCAGATACGCAGCTCTCCGAAGCTAAGTGCCGGTCCCGGGCTTCTTTCGGCACAAACCGCTCTCAGGAGCTCCCTGCGCTCGCCACAATGCTCTGTGTGCGAAGAAGCCGCTTCTTCGCCTGCGGGAGAATCGGCGAGCGGCAGCTTCGCAAAGGCGAAGATGCAAGCTGCAGCACACAGGCACAGTGTGGGCAGCCTTCAGACTTAGAGAAAACAGTACTTTACCACTCTCCTGCCTTTTCCATGGTTATTCTATTGGAAAAGAACGAGTTTTGGACAACTACCTTTCATTCTTGCCAAACTCTTTGCAGACCCCCGTGCAAGCTTTAGAACAAGATTTTGGATGTTTTCTTTCCTGGCAGAGTTTCTCCTTGCAAGATATGGTGGAAAAGCTTTTGGCTGAGTGTAGAGCGGCAAGACACGCAGAAGACGCAGATACGCAGCTCTCCGAAGCTAAGTGCCGGTCCCGGGCTTCTTTCGGCACAAACCGCTCTCAGGAGCTCCCTGCGCTCGCCACAATGCTCTGTGTGCGAAGAAGCCGCTTCTTCGCCTGCGGGAGAATCGGCGAGCGGCAGCTTCCCAAAGGCGAAGATGCAAGCTGCGGCACACAGGCACAGTGTGGGCAGCATTCAGACTTAGAGAAAACAGTACTTTACCACTCTCCTGCCTTTTCCATGGTTATTCTATTGGAAAAGAACGAGTTTTGGACAACTACCTTTCATTCTTGCCAAACTCTTTGCAGACCCCCGTGCAAGCTTTAGAACAAGATTTTGGATGTTTTCTTTCCTGGCAGAGTTTCTCCTTGCAAGATATGGTGGAAAAGCTTTTTGCTGAGTGTAGAGCGGCAAGACACGCAGAAGACGCGGATACGCAGCTCTCCGAAGCTAAGTGCCGGTCCCGGGCTTCTTTCGGCACAAACCGCTCTCAGGAGCTCCCTGCGCTCGCCACAATGCTCTGTGTGCGAAGAAGCCGCTTCTTCGCCGGCGGGAGAATCGGCGAGCGGCAGCTTCCCAAAGGCGAAGATGCAAGCTGCAGCACACAGGCACAGTGTGGGCAGCCTTCAGACTTAGAGAAAACAGTACTTTACCACTCTCCTGCCTTTTCCATGGTTATTCTATTGGAAAAGAACGAGTTTTGGACAACTACCTTTCATTCTTGCCAAACTCTTTGCAGACCCCCGTGCAAGCTTTAGAACAAGATTTTGGATGTTTTCTTTCCTGGCAGAGTTTCTCCTTGCAAGATATGGTGGAAAAGCTTTTGGCTGAGTGTAGAGCGGCAAGACACGCAGAAGACGCAGATACGCAGCTCTCCGAAGCTAAGTGCCGGTCCCGGGCTTCTTTCGGCACAAACCGCTCTCAGGAGCTCCCTGCGCTCGCCACAATGCTCTGTGTGCGAAGAAGCCGCTTCTTCGCCTCCGGGAGAATCGGCGAGCGGCAGCTTCCCAAAGGCGAAGATGCAAGCTGCAGCACACAGGCACAGTGTGGGCAGCCTTCAGACTTCGAGAAAACAGTACTTTACCACTCTCCTGCCTTTTCCATGGTTATTCTATTGGAAAAGAACGAGTTTTGGACAACTACCTTTCATTCTTGCCAAACTCTTTGCAGACTCCTGTGCAAGCTTTAGAACAAGATTTTGGATGTTTTCTTTCCTGGCAGAGTTTCTCCTTGCAAGATATGGTGGAAAAGCTTTTTGCTGAGTGTAGAGCGGCAAGACACGCAGAAGACGCAGATACGCAGCTCTCCGAAGCTAAGTGCCGTTCCCGGGCTTCTTTCGGCACAAACCGCTCTCAGGAGCTCCCTGCGCTCGCCACAATGCTCTGTGTGCGAAGAAGCCGCTTCTTCGCCTCCGGGAGAATCGGCGAGCGGCAGCTTCCCAAAGGCGAAGATGCAAGCTGCAGCACACAGGCACAGTGTGGGCAGCCTTCAGACTTAGAGAAAACAGTACTTTACCACTCTCCTGCCTTTTCCATGGTTATTCTATTGGAAAAGAACGAGTTTTGGACAACTACCTTTCATTCTTGCCAAACTCTTTGCAGACCTCCGTGCAAGCTTTAGAACAAGATTTTGGATGTTTTCTTTCCTGGCAGAGTTTCTCCTTGCAAGATATGGTGGAAAAGCTTTTTGCTGAGTGTAGAGCGGCAAGACACGCAGAAGACGCAGATACGCAGCTCTCCGAAGCTAAGTGCCGGTCCCGGGCTTCTTTCGGCACAAACCGCTCTCAGGAGCTCCCTGCGCTCGCCACAATGCTCTGTGTGCGAAGAAGCCGCTTCTTCGCCTCCGGGAGAATCGGCGAGCGGCAGCTTCCCAAAGGCGAAGATGCAAGCTGCAGCACACAGGCACAGTGTGGGCAGCCTTCAGACTTAGAGAAAACAGTACTTTACCACTCTCCTGCCTTTTCCATGGTTATTCTATTGGAAAAGAACGAGTTTTGGACAACTACCTTTCATTCTTGCCAAACTCTTTGCAGACCCCCGTGCAAGCTTTAGAACAAGATTTTGGATGTTTTCTTTCCTGGCAGAGTTTCTCCTTGCAAGATATGGTGGAAAAGCTTTTTGCTGAGTGTAGAGCGGCAAGACACGCAGAAGACGCGGATACGCAGCTCTCCGAAGCTAAGTGCCGGTCCCGGGCTTCTTTCGGCACAAACCGCTCTCAGGAGCTCCCTGCGCTCGCCACAATGCTCTGTGTGCGAAGAAGCCGCTTCTTCGCCTCCGGGAGAATCGGCGAGCGGCAGCTTCCCAAAGGCGAAGATGCAAGCTGCAGCACACAGGCACAGTGTGGGCAGCATTCAGACTTAGAGAAAACAGTACTTTACCACTCTCCTGCCTTTTCCATGGTTATTCTATTGGAAAAGAACGAGTTTTGGACAACTACCTTTCATTCTTGCCAAACTCTTTGCAGACCCCCGTGCAAGCTTTAGAACAAGATTTTGGATGTTTTCTTTCCTGGCAGAGTTTCTCCTTGCAAGATATGGTGGAAAAGCTTTTTGCTGAGTATAGAGCGGCAAGACACGCAGAAGACGCAGATACGCAGCTCTCCGAAGCTAAGTGCCGGTCCCGGGCTTCTTTCGGCACAAACCGCTCTCAGGAGCTCCCTGCGCTCGCCACAATGCTCTGTGTGCGAAGAAGCCGCTTCTTCGCCTCCGGGAGAATCGGCGAGCGGCAGCTTCCCAAAGGCAAAGATGCAAGCTGCAGCACACAGGCACAGTGTGGGCAGCCTTCAGACTTAGAGAAAACAGTACTTTACCACTCTCCTGCCTTTTCCATGGTTATTCTATTGGAAAAGAACGAGTTTTGGACAACTACCTTTCATTCTTGCCAAACTCTTTGCAGACCCCCGTGCAAGCTTTAGAACAAGATTTTGGATGTTTTCTTTCCTGGCAGAGTTTCTCCTTGCAAGATATGGTGGAAAAGCTTTTTGCTGAGTATAGAGCGGCAAGACACGCAGAAGACGCAGATACGCAGCTCTCCGAAGCTAAGTGCCGGTCCCGGGCTTCTTTCGGCACAAACCGCTCTCAGGAGCTCCCTGCGCTCGCCACAATGCTCTGTGTGCGAAGAAGCCGCTTCTTCGCCTCCGGGAGAATCGGCGAGCGGCAGCTTCCCAAAGGCGAAGATGCAAGCTGCAGCACACAGGCACAGTGTGGGCAGCCTTCAGACTTAGAGAAAACAGTACTTTACCACTCTCCTGCCTTTTCCATGGTTATTCTATTGGAAAAGAACGAGTTTTGGACAACTACCTTTCATTCTTGCCAAACTCTTTGCAGACCCCCGTGCAAGCTTTAGAACAAGATTTTGGATGTTTTCTTTCCTGGCAGAGTTTCTCCTTGCAAGATATGGTGGAAAAGCTTTTGGCTGAGTGTAGAGCGGCAAGACACGCAGAAGACGCAGATACGCAGCTCTCCGAAGCTAAGTGCCGGTCCCGGGCTTCTTTCGGCACAAACCGCTCTCAGGAGCTCCCTGCGCTCGCCACAATGCTCTGTGTGCGAAGAAGCCGCTTCTTCGCCTGCGGGAGAATCGGCGAGCGGCAGCTTCGCAAAGGCGAAGATGCAAGCTGCAGCACACAGGCACAGTGTGGGCAGCCTTCAGACTTAGAGAAAACAGTACTTTACCACTCTCCTGCCTTTTCCATGGTTATTCTATTGGAAAAGAACGAGTTTTGGACAACTACCTTTCATTCTTGCCAAACTCTTTGCAGACCCCCGTGCAAGCTTTAGAACAAGATTTTGGATGTTTTCTTTCCTGGCAGAGTTTCTCCTTGCAAGATATGGTGGAAAAGCTTTTGGCTGAGTGTAGAGCGGCAAGACACGCAGAAGACGCAGATACGCAGCTCTCCGAAGCTAAGTGCCGGTCCCGGGCTTCTTTCGGCACAAACCGCTCTCAGGAGCTCCCTGCGCTCGCCACAATGCTCTGTGTGCGAAGAAGCCGCTTCTTCGCCTGCGGGAGAATCGGCGAGCGGCAGCTTCCCAAAGGCGAAGATGCAAGCTGCGGCACACAGGCACAGTGTGGGCAGCATTCAGACTTAGAGAAAACAGTACTTTACCACTCTCCTGCCTTTTCCATGGTTATTCTATTGGAAAAGAACGAGTTTTGGACAACTACCTTTCATTCTTGCCAAACTCTTTGCAGACCCCCGTGCAAGCTTTAGAACAAGATTTTGGATGTTTTCTTTCCTGGCAGAGTTTCTCCTTGCAAGATATGGTGGAAAAGCTTTTTGCTGAGTGTAGAGCGGCAAGACACGCAGAAGACGCGGATACGCAGCTCTCCGAAGCTAAGTGCCGGTCCCGGGCTTCTTTCGGCACAAACCGCTCTCAGGAGCTCCCTGCGCTCGCCACAATGCTCTGTGTGCGAAGAAGCCGCTTCTTCGCCGGCGGGAGAATCGGCGAGCGGCAGCTTCCCAAAGGCGAAGATGCAAGCTGCAGCACACAGGCACAGTGTGGGCAGCCTTCAGACTTAGAGAAAACAGTACTTTACCACTCTCCTGCCTTTTCCATGGTTATTCTATTGGAAAAGAACGAGTTTTGGACAACTACCTTTCATTCTTGCCAAACTCTTTGCAGACCCCCGTGCAAGCTTTAGAACAAGATTTTGGATGTTTTCTTTCCTGGCAGAGTTTCTCCTTGCAAGATATGGTGGAAAAGCTTTTGGCTGAGTGTAGAGCGGCAAGACACGCAGAAGACGCAGATACGCAGCTCTCCGAAGCTAAGTGCCGGTCCCGGGCTTCTTTCGGCACAAACCGCTCTCAGGAGCTCCCTGCGCTCGCCACAATGCTCTGTGTGCGAAGAAGCCGCTTCTTCGCCTCCGGGAGAATCGGCGAGCGGCAGCTTCCCAAAGGCGAAGATGCAAGCTGCAGCACACAGGCACAGTGTGGGCAGCCTTCAGACTTCGAGAAAACAGTACTTTACCACTCTCCTGCCTTTTCCATGGTTATTCTATTGGAAAAGAACGAGTTTTGGACAACTACCTTTCATTCTTGCCAAACTCTTTGCAGACTCCTGTGCAAGCTTTAGAACAAGATTTTGGATGTTTTCTTTCCTGGCAGAGTTTCTCCTTGCAAGATATGGTGGAAAAGCTTTTTGCTGAGTGTAGAGCGGCAAGACACGCAGAAGACGCAGATACGCAGCTCTCCGAAGCTAAGTGCCGTTCCCGGGCTTCTTTCGGCACAAACCGCTCTCAGGAGCTCCCTGCGCTCGCCACAATGCTCTGTGTGCGAAGAAGCCGCTTCTTCGCCTCCGGGAGAATCGGCGAGCGGCAGCTTCCCAAAGGCGAAGATGCAAGCTGCAGCACACAGGCACAGTGTGGGCAGCCTTCAGACTTAGAGAAAACAGTACTTTACCACTCTCCTGCCTTTTCCATGGTTATTCTATTGGAAAAGAACGAGTTTTGGACAACTACCTTTCATTCTTGCCAAACTCTTTGCAGACCTCCGTGCAAGCTTTAGAACAAGATTTTGGATGTTTTCTTTCCTGGCAGAGTTTCTCCTTGCAAGATATGGTGGAAAAGCTTTTTGCTGAGTGTAGAGCGGCAAGACACGCAGAAGACGCAGATACGCAGCTCTCCGAAGCTAAGTGCCGGTCCCGGGCTTCTTTCGGCACAAACCGCTCTCAGGAGCTCCCTGCGCTCGCCACAATGCTCTGTGTGCGAAGAAGCCGCTTCTTCGCCTCCGGGAGAATCGGCGAGCGGCAGCTTCCCAAAGGCGAAGATGCAAGCTGCAGCACACAGGCACAGTGTGGGCAGCCTTCAGACTTAGAGAAAACAGTACTTTACCACTCTCCTGCCTTTTCCATGGTTATTCTATTGGAAAAGAACGAGTTTTGGACAACTACCTTTCATTCTTGCCAAACTCTTTGCAGACCCCCGTGCAAGCTTTAGAACAAGATTTTGGATGTTTTCTTTCCTGGCAGAGTTTCTCCTTGCAAGATATGGTGGAAAAGCTTTTTGCTGAGTGTAGAGCGGCAAGACACGCAGAAGACGCGGATACGCAGCTCTCCGAAGCTAAGTGCCGGTCCCGGGCTTCTTTCGGCACAAACCGCTCTCAGGAGCTCCCTGCGCTCGCCACAATGCTCTGTGTGCGAAGAAGCCGCTTCTTCGCCTCCGGGAGAATCGGCGAGCGGCAGCTTCCCAAAGGCGAAGATGCAAGCTGCAGCACACAGGCACAGTGTGGGCAGCATTCAGACTTAGAGAAAACAGTACTTTACCACTCTCCTGCCTTTTCCATGGTTATTCTATTGGAAAAGAACGAGTTTTGGACAACTACCTTTCATTCTTGCCAAACTCTTTGCAGACCCCCGTGCAAGCTTTAGAACAAGATTTTGGATGTTTTCTTTCCTGGCAGAGTTTCTCCTTGCAAGATATGGTGGAAAAGCTTTTTGCTGAGTATAGAGCGGCAAGACACGCAGAAGACGCAGATACGCAGCTCTCCGAAGCTAAGTGCCGGTCCCGGGCTTCTTTCGGCACAAACCGCTCTCAGGAGCTCCCTGCGCTCGCCACAATGCTCTGTGTGCGAAGAAGCCGCTTCTTCGCCTCCGGGAGAATCGGCGAGCGGCAGCTTCCCAAAGGCAAAGATGCAAGCTGCAGCACACAGGCACAGTGTGGGCAGCCTTCAGACTTAGAGAAAACAGTACTTTACCACTCTCCTGCCTTTTCCATGGTTATTCTATTGGAAAAGAACGAGTTTTGGACAACTACCTTTCATTCTTGCCAAACTCTTTGCAGACCCCCGTGCAAGCTTTAGAACAAGATTTTGGATGTTTTCTTTCCTGGCAGAGTTTCTCCTTGCAAGATATGGTGGAAAAGCTTTTTGCTGAGTATAGAGCGGCAAGACACGCAGAAGACGCAGATACGCAGCTCTCCGAAGCTAAGTGCCGGTCCCGGGCTTCTTTCGGCACAAACCGCTCTCAGGAGCTCCCTGCGCTCGCCACAATGCTCTGTGTGCGAAGAAGCCGCTTCTTCGCCTGCGGGAGAATCGGCGAGCGGCAGCTTCCCAAAGGCGAAGATGCAAGCTGCAGCACACAGGCACAGTGTGGGCAGCCTTCAGACTTAGAGAAAACAGTACTTTACCACTCTCCTGCCTTTTCCATGGTTATTCTATTGGAAAAGAACGAGTTTTGGACAACTACCTTTCATTCTTGCCAAACTCTTTGCAGACCCCCGTGCAAGCTTTAGAACAAGATTTTGGATGTTTTCTTTCCTGGCAGAGTTTCTCCTTGCAAGATATGGTGGAAAAGCTTTTGGCTGAGTGTAGAGCGGCAAGACACGCAGAAGACGCAGATACGCAGCTCTCCGAAGCTAAGTGCCGGTCCCGGGCTTCTTTCGGCACAAACCGCTCTCAGGAGCTCCCTGCGCTCGCCACAATGCTCTGTGTGCGAAGAAGCCGCTTCTTCGCCTGCGGGAGAATCGGCGAGCGGCAGCTTCCCAAAGGCGAAGATGCAAGCTGCAGCACACAGGCACAGTGTGGGCAGCCTTCAGACTTAGAGAAAACAGTACTTTACCACTCTCCTGCCTTTTCCATGGTTCTTCTATTGGAAAAGAACGAGTTTTGGACAACTACCTTTCATTCTTGCCAAACTCTTTGCAGACCCCCGTGCAAGCTTTAGAACAAGATTTTGGATGTTTTCTTTCCTGGCAGAGTTTCTCCTTGCAAGATATGGTGGAAAAGCTTTTTGCTGAGTGTAGAGCGGCAAGACACGCAGAAGACGCAGATACGCAGCTCTCCGAAGCTAAGTGCCGGTCCCGGGCTTCTTTCGGCACAAACCGCTCTCAGGAGCTCCCTGCGCTCGCCACAATGCTCTGTGTGCGAAGAAGCCGCTTCTTCGCCTCCGGGAGAATCGGCGAGCGGCAGCTTCCCAAAGGCGAAGATGCAAGCTGCAGCACACAGGCACAGTGTGGGCAGCATTCAGACTTAGAGAAAACAGTACTTTACCACTCTCCTGCCTTATCCATGGTTATTCTATTGGAAAAGAACGAGTTTTGGACAACTACCTTTCATTCTTGCCAAACTCTTTGCAGACCCCCGTGCAAGCTTTAGAACAAGATTTTGGATGTTTTCTGCCCTGGCAGAGTTTCTCCTTGCAAGATATGGTGGAAAAGCTTTTTGCTGAGTGTAGAGCGGCAAGACACGCAGAAGACGCAGATACGCAGCTCTCCGAAGCTAAGTGCCGGTCCCGGGCTTCTTTCGGCACAAACCGCTCTCAGGAGCTCCCTGCGCTCGCCACAATGCTCTGTGTGCGAAGAAGCCGCTTCTTCGCCTGCGGGAGAATCGGCGAGCGGCAGCTTCCCAAAGGCGAAGATGCAAGCTGCAGCACACAGGCACAGTGTGGGCAGCATTCAGACTTAGAGAAAACAGTACTTTACCACTCTCCTGCCTTTTCCATGGTTATTCTATTGGAAAAGAACGAGTTTTGGACAACTACCTTTCATTCTTGCCAAACTCTTTGCAGACCCCCGTGCAAGCTTTAGAACAAGATTTTGGATGTTTTCTTTCCTGGCAGAGTTTCTCCTTGCAAGATATGGTGGAAAAGCTTTTGGCTGAGTGTAGAGCGGCAAGACACGCAGAAGACGCAGATACGCAGCTCTCCGAAGCTAAGTGCCGGTCCCGGGCTTCTTTCGGCACAAACCGCTCTCAGGAGCTCCCTGCGCTCGCCACAATGCTCTGTGTGCGAAGAAGCCGCTTCTTCGCCTGCGGGAGAATCGGCGAGCGGCAGCTTCGCAAAGGCGAAGATGCAAGCTGCAGCACACAGGCACAGTGTGGGCAGCCTTCAGACTTAGAGAAAACAGTACTTTACCACTCTCCTGCCTTTTCCATGGTTATTCTATTGGAAAAGAACGAGTTTTGGACAACTACCTTTCATTCTTGCCAAACTCTTTGCAGACCCCCGTGCAAGCTTTAGAACAAGATTTTGGATGTTTTCTTTCCTGGCAGAGTTTCTCCTTGCAAGATATGGTGGAAAAGCTTTTGGCTGAGTGTAGAGCGGCAAGACACGCAGAAGACGCAGATACGCAGCTCTCCGAAGCTAAGTGCCGGTCCCGGGCTTCTTTCGGCACAAACCGCTCTCAGGAGCTCCCTGCGCTCGCCACAATGCTCTGTGTGCGAAGAAGCCGCTTCTTCGCCTGCGGGAGAATCGGCGAGCGGCAGCTTCCCAAAGGCGAAGATGCAAGCTGCGGCACACAGGCACAGTGTGGGCAGCATTCAGACTTAGAGAAAACAGTACTTTACCACTCTCCTGCCTTTTCCATGGTTATTCTATTGGAAAAGAACGAGTTTTGGACAACTACCTTTCATTCTTGCCAAACTCTTTGCAGACCCCCGTGCAAGCTTTAGAACAAGATTTTGGATGTTTTCTTTCCTGGCAGAGTTTCTCCTTGCAAGATATGGTGGAAAAGCTTTTTGCTGAGTGTAGAGCGGCAAGACACGCAGAAGACGCGGATACGCAGCTCTCCGAAGCTAAGTGCCGGTCCCGGGCTTCTTTCGGCACAAACCGCTCTCAGGAGCTCCCTGCGCTCGCCACAATGCTCTGTGTGCGAAGAAGCCGCTTCTTCGCCTGCGGGAGAATCGGCGAGCGGCAGCTTCCCAAAGGCGAAGATGCAAGCTGCAGCACACAGGCACAGTGTGGGCAGCCTTCAGACTTAGAGAAAACAGTACTTTACCACTCTCCTGCCTTTTCCATGGTTATTCTATTGGAAAAGAACGAGTTTTGGACAACTACCTTTCATTCTTGCCAAACTCTTTGCAGACCCCCGTGCAAGCTTTAGAACAAGATTTTGGATGTTTTCTTTCCTGGCAGAGTTTCTCCTTGCAAGATATGGTGGAAAAGCTTTTGGCTGAGTGTAGAGCGGCAAGACACGCAGAAGACGCAGATACGCAGCTCTCCGAAGCTAAGTGCCGGTCCCGGGCTTCTTTCGGCACAAACCGCTCTCAGGAGCTCCCTGCGCTCGCCACAATGCTCTGTGTGCGAAGAAGCCGCTTCTTCGCCTCCGGGAGAATCGGCGAGCGGCAGCTTCCCAAAGGCGAAGATGCAAGCTGCAGCACACAGGCACAGTGTGGGCAGCCTTCAGACTTAGAGAAAACAGTACTTTACCACTCTCCTGCCTTTTCCATGGTTATTCTATTGGAAAAGAACGAGTTTTGGACAACTACCTTTCATTCTTGCCAAACTCTTTGCAGACTCCTGTGCAAGCTTTAGAACAAGATTTTGGATGTTTTCTTTCCTGGCAGAGTTTCTCCTTGCAAGATATGGTGGAAAAGCTTTTTGCTGAGTGTAGAGCGGCAAGACACGCAGAAGACGCAGATACGCAGCTCTCCGAAGCTAAGTGCCGTTCCCGGGCTTCTTTCGGCACAAACCGCTCTCAGGAGCTCCCTGCGCTCGCCACAATGCTCTGTGTGCGAAGAAGCCGCTTCTTCGCCTCCGGGAGAATCGGCGAGCGGCAGCTTCCCAAAGGCGAAGATGCAAGCTGCAGCACACAGGCACAGTGTGGGCAGCCTTCAGACTTAGAGAAAACAGTACTTTACCACTCTCCTGCCTTTTCCATGGTTATTCTATTGGAAAAGAACGAGTTTTGGACAACTACCTTTCATTCTTGCCAAACTCTTTGCAGACCTCCGTGCAAGCTTTAGAACAAGATTTTGGATGTTTTCTTTCCTGGCAGAGTTTCTCCTTGCAAGATATGGTGGAAAAGCTTTTTGCTGAGTGTAGAGCGGCAAGACACGCAGAAGACGCAGATACGCAGCTCTCCGAAGCTAAGTGCCGGTCCCGGGCTTCTTTCGGCACAAACCGCTCTCAGGAGCTCCCTGCGCTCGCCACAATGCTCTGTGTGCGAAGAAGCCGCTTCTTCGCCTCCGGGAGAATCGGCGAGCGGCAGCTTCCCAAAGGCGAAGATGCAAGCTGCAGCACACAGGCACAGTGTGGGCAGCCTTCAGACTTAGAGAAAACAGTACTTTACCACTCTCCTGCCTTTTCCATGGTTATTCTATTGGAAAAGAACGAGTTTTGGACAACTACCTTTCATTCTTGCCAAACTCTTTGCAGACCCCCGTGCAAGCTTTAGAACAAGATTTTGGATGTTTTCTTTCCTGGCAGAGTTTCTCCTTGCAAGATATGGTGGAAAAGCTTTTTGCTGAGTGTAGAGCGGCAAGACACGCAGAAGACGCGGATACGCAGCTCTCCGAAGCTAAGTGCCGGTCCCGGGCTTCTTTCGGCACAAACCGCTCTCAGGAGCTCCCTGCGCTCGCCACAATGCTCTGTGTGCGAAGAAGCCGCTTCTTCGCCTCCGGGAGAATCGGCGAGCGGCAGCTTCCCAAAGGCGAAGATGCAAGCTGCAGCACACAGGCACAGTGTGGGCAGCATTCAGACTTAGAGAAAACAGTACTTTACCACTCTCCTGCCTTTTCCATGGTTCTTCTATTGGAAAAGAACGAGTTTTGGACAACTACCTTTCATTCTTGCCAAACTCTTTGCAGACCCCCGTGCAAGCTTTAGAACAAGATTTTGGATGTTTTCTTTCCTGGCAGAGTTTCTCCTTGCAAGATATGGTGGAAAAGCTTTTTGCTGAGTGTAGAGCGGCAAGACACGCAGAAGACGCAGATACGCAGCTCTCCGAAGCTAAGTGCCGGTCCCGGGCTTCTTTCGGCACAAACCGCTCTCAGGAGCTCCCTGCGCTCGCCACAATGCTCTGTGTGCGAAGAAGCCGCTTCTTCGCCTCCGGGAGAATCGGCGAGCGGCAGCTTCCCAAAGGCGAAGATGCAAGCTGCAGCACACAGGCACAGTGTGGGCAGCCTTCAGACTTAGAGAAAACAGTACTTTACCACTCTCCTGCCTTTTCCATGGTTATTCTATTGGAAAAGAACGAGTTTTGGACAACTACCTTTCATTCTTGCCAAACTCTTTGCAGACTCCTGTGCAAGCTTTAGAACAAGATTTTGGATGTTTTCTTTCCTGGCAGAGTTTCTCCTTGCAAGATATGGTGGAAAAGCTTTTTGCTGAGTGTAGAGCGGCAAGACACGCAGAAGACGCAGATACGCAGCTCTCCGAAGCTAAGTGCCGTTCCCGGGCTTCTTTCGGCACAAACCGCTCTCAGGAGCTCCCTGCGCTCGCCACAATGCTCTGTGTGCGAAGAAGCCGCTTCTTCGCCTCCGGGAGAATCGGCGAGCGGCAGCTTCCCAAAGGCGAAGATGCAAGCTGCAGCACACAGGCACAGTGTGGGCAGCCTTCAGACTTAGAGAAAACAGTACTTTACCACTCTCCTGCCTTTTCCATGGTTATTCTATTGGAAAAGAACGAGTTTTGGACAACTACCTTTCATTCTTGCCAAACTCTTTGCAGACCTCCGTGCAAGCTTTAGAACAAGATTTTGGATGTTTTCTTTCCTGGCAGAGTTTCTCCTTGCAAGATATGGTGGAAAAGCTTTTTGCTGAGTGTAGAGCGGCAAGACACGCAGAAGACGCAGATACGCAGCTCTCCGAAGCTAAGTGCCGGTCCCGGGCTTCTTTCGGCACAAACCGCTCTCAGGAGCTCCCTGCGCTCGCCACAATGCTCTGTGTGCGAAGAAGCCGCTTCTTCGCCTCCGGGAGAATCGGCGAGCGGCAGCTTCCCAAAGGCGAAGATGCAAGCTGCAGCACACAGGCACAGTGTGGGCAGCCTTCAGACTTAGAGAAAACAGTACTTTACCACTCTCCTGCCTTTTCCATGGTTATTCTATTGGAAAAGAACGAGTTTTGGACAACTACCTTTCATTCTTGCCAAACTCTTTGCAGACCCCCGTGCAAGCTTAGAACAAGATTTTGGATGTTTTCTTTCCTGGCAGAGTTTCTCCTTGCAAGATATGGTGGAAAAGCTTTTTGCTGAGTGTAGAGCGGCAAGACACGCAGAAGACGCGGATACGCAGCTCTCCGAAGCTAAGTGCCGGTCCCGGGCTTCTTTCGGCACAAACCGCTCTCAGGAGCTCCCTGCGCTCGCCACAATGCTCTGTGTGCGAAGAAGCCGCTTCTTCGCCTCCGGGAGAATCGGCGAGCGGCAGCTTCCCAAAGGCGAAGATGCAAGCTGCAGCACACAGGCACAGTGTGGGCAGCATTCAGACTTAGAGAAAACAGTACTTTACCACTCTCCTGCCTTTTCCATGGTTATTCTATTGGAAAAGAACGAGTTTTGGACAACTACCTTTCATTCTTGCCAAACTCTTTGCAGACCCCCGTGCAAGCTTTAGAACAAGATTTTGGATGTTTTCTTTCCTGGCAGAGTTTCTCCTTGCAAGATATGGTGGAAAAGCTTTTTGCTGAGTATAGAGCGGCAAGACACGCAGAAGACGCAGATACGCAGCTCTCCGAAGCTAAGTGCCGGTCCCGGGCTTCTTTCGGCACAAACCGCTCTCAGGAGCTCCCTGCGCTCGCCACAATGCTCTGTGTGCGAAGAAGCCGCTTCTTCGCCTCCGGGAGAATCGGCGAGCGGCAGCTTCCCAAAGGCAAGATGCAAGCTGCAGCACACAGGCACAGTGTGGGCAGCCTTCAGACTTAGAGAAAACAGTACTTTACCACTCTCCTGCCTTTTCCATGGTTATTCTATTGGAAAAGAACGAGTTTTGGACAACTACCTTTCATTCTTGCCAAACTCTTTGCAGACCCCCGTGCAAGCTTTAGAACAAGATTTTGGATGTTTTCTTTCCTGGCAGAGTTTCTCCTTGCAAGATATGGTGGAAAAGCTTTTTGCTGAGTATAGAGCGGCAAGACACGCAGAAGACGCAGATACGCAGCTCTCCGAAGCTAAGTGCCGGTCCCGGGCTTCTTTCGGCACAAACCGCTCTCAGGAGCTCCCTGCGCTCGCCACAATGCTCTGTGTGCGAAGAAGCCGCTTCTTCGCCTCCGGGAGAATCGGCGAGCGGCAGCTTCCCAAAGGCGAAGATGCAAGCTGCAGCACACAGGCACAGTGTGGGCAGCCTTCAGACTTAGAGAAAACAGTACTTTACCACTCTCCTGCCTTTTCCATGGTTATTCTATTGGAAAAGAACGAGTTTTGGACAACTACCTTTCCATTCTTGCCAAACTCTTTGCAGACCCCCGTGCAAGCTTTAGAACAAGATTTTGGATGTTTTCTTTCCTGGCAGAGTTTCTCCTTGCAAGATATGGTGGAAAAGCTTTTGGCTGAGTGTAGAGCGGCAAGACACGCAGAAGACGCAGATACGCAGCTCTCCGAAGCTAAGTGCCGGTCCCGGGCTTCTTTCGGCACAAACCGCTCTCAGGAGCTCCCTGCGCTCGCCACAATGCTCTGTGTGCGAAGAAGCCGCTTCTTCGCCTCCGGGAGAATCGGCGAGCGGCAGCTTGCCAAAGGCGAAGATGCAAGCTGCAGCACACAGGCACAGTGTGGGCAGCCTTCAGACTTAGAGAAAACAGTACTTTACCACTCTCCTGCCTTTTCCATGGTTATTCTATTGGAAAAGAACGAGTTTTGGACAACCACCTTTCATTCTTGCCAAACTCTTTGCAGACCTCCGTGCAAGCTTTAGAACAAGATTTTGGATGTTTTCTTTCCTGGCAGAGTTTCTCCTTGCAAGATATGGTGGAAAAGCTTTTGGCTGAGTGTAGAGCGGCAAGACACGCAGAAGACGCAGATACGCAGCTCTCCGAAGCTAAGTGCCGGTCCCGGGCTTCTTTCGGCACAAACCGCTCTCAGGAGCTCCCTGCGCTCGCCACAATGCTCTGTGTGCGAAGAAGCCGCTTCTTCGCCTCCGGGAGAATCGGCGAGCGGCAGCTTCCCAAAGGCGAAGATGCAAGCTGCAGCACACAGGCACAGTGTGGGCAGCCTTCAGACTTAGAGAAAACAGTACTTTACCACTCTCCTGCCTTTTCCATGGTTATTCTATTGGAAAAGAACGAGTTTTGGACAACTACCTTTCATTCTTGCCAAACTCTTTGCAGACCTCCGTGCAAGCTTTAGAACAAGATTTTGGATGTTTTCTTTCCTGGCAGAGTTTCTCCTTGCAAGATATGGTGGAAAAGCTTTTTGCTGAGTGTAGAGCGGCAAGACACGCAGAAGACGCAGATACGCAGCTCTCCGAAGCTAAGTGCCGGTCCCGGGCTTCTTTCGGCACAAACCGCTCTCAGGAGCTCCCTGCGCTCGCCACAATGCTCTGTGTGCGAAGAAGCCGCTTCTTCGCCTCCGGGAGAATCGGCGAGCGGCAGCTTCCCAAAGGCGAAGATGCAAGCTGCAGCACACAGGCACAGTGTGGGCAGCCTTCAGACTTAGAGAAAACAGTACTTTACCACTCTCCTGCCTTTTCCATGGTTATTCTATTGGAAAAGAACGAGTTTTGGACAACTACCTTTCATTCTTGCCAAACTCTTTGCAGACCCCCGTGCAAGCTTTAGAACAAGATTTTGGATGTTTTCTTTCCTGGCAGAGTTTCTCCTTGCAAGATATGGTGGAAAAGCTTTTTGCTGAGTATAGAGCGGCAAGACACGCAGAAGACGCAGATACGCAGCTCTCCGAAGCTAAGTGCCGGTCCCGGGCTTCTTTCGGCACAAACCGCTCTCAGGAGCTCCCTGCGCTCGCCACAATGCTCTGTGTGCGAAGAAGCCGCTTCTTCGCCTCCGGGAGAATCGGCGAGCGGCAGCTTCCCAAAGGCAAAGATGCAAGCTGCAGCACACAGGCACAGTGTGGGCAGCCTTCAGACTTAGAGAAAACAGTACTTTACCACTCTCCTGCCTTTTCCATGGTTATTCTATTGGAAAGAACGAGTTTTGGACAACTACCTTTCATTCTTGCCAAACTCTTTGCAGACCCCCGTGCAAGCTTTAGAACAAGATTTTGGATGTTTTCTTTCCTGGCAGAGTTTCTCCTTGCAAGATATGGTGGAAAAGCTTTTGCTGAGTATAGAGCGGCAAGACACGCAGAAGAAGCAGATACGCAGCTCTCCGAAGCTAAGTGCCGGTCCCGGGCTTCTTTCGGCACAAACCGCTCTCAG